>NW_022740588.1:0-234 GCF_011630105.1 Anneissia japonica
AAATCTGCACTAAGTGCTCAACTCGGCGAGATAAGCACTTTTGTGCAAAAAGTGACAATGTTAAGAAGTTGAGTCAAAATGTAATTTTTTTATTTGTTAGGCACGGTGAGATAGCCTGAAACAAATATTATTCTTTTTAAATCTTGAAGTTTTTCGGAAAAGTACTCGAAATATGGCGGAAAGTCAAAAATTGGCACTAAGTGCTCAACTCGGCGAGATAAGCACTTTGTGCAA
>NW_022740588.1:409-533 GCF_011630105.1 Anneissia japonica
GCGAGATAAGCACTTTTGTGCAAAAAGTGACAATGTTAAGAAGTTGAGTCAAAATGTAATTTTTTTTGTGAGGCACGGTGAGATAGCCTGAAACAAAGACTATTCCATTGAAAGTTTAAAGTTT
>NW_022740589.1:0-1183 GCF_011630105.1 Anneissia japonica
AAGGGAAAGTTCGTGTGGCATTACCGACTAACAGGCGGTTTTAAATACACTTGACAATGTTTAATTGGTGATCCGCTAACGTTAGCGGATCACCTCTTGTTATTGTCAGAATCTTTCTTTCTTTCTTTCTTTCTTTTTCTTCTTTCTTTGTGTCAAATTTTGTGACCACGATATCTCAAGATTGCTTCAACCGATCAACATGATATTTCAACAATCATTAATCTTAGGGTGGAATCGATACAATAAGCTTTTCAGCGTGATCAGTCACGCGTGACTTCATCTACGCGCAATTTTGCGTTTTACGTAGCAAATTTTTTGATTGATCATAACTTCACCATCGTTAGGCCTCTTTTGTTGAAACTTCACGCAGGTATACTTCATGTCAAGTACTATCCATATGCACAGTACTGTCCGAATTGCAGTTCATTACGCGCACGTACGCGTGCGCTAAAAATTAAATTTGCCCAAAATCACGTTTTGACTAAATTTGTGTACGTTTCAGGTGATTCTGACCATTTCAACTTTTTCACAAATTTTCAGGTCGCGCGCGCATTTTTGCGCGCGCAGCTTGTGCAGATGATTCAAATTACAATTTTTGACATATTTTGAATTTCTTACACTGTAATGACATATTTGCATTCTTTTTCAATAATTTTACGTCTAATAATAGTGCAGTACGCGCACATCTAAGATACATGTGTATTTGCGCGTTTTTGTCTATTTTCAGTCAAAATGAGTCAAAATTGTAGCTATTTTTAATCAGTTATAGTTCCTCAGGATGAAAGGTGACCCCCAATTTTTATTACATATTCTGAAAGCACATGAGTTGTACATATGATTTTATAGGTCATAATGGCTGATCGGATATTATGACGTCATCATATTGCCATCTGAATTCAACAAACTGAGTATTATCGATGACGTCATTTATAAAAAATGCGCATTGGAGCGTATCTCGCTTATTCTTTTGTCGATTTTTTTCCAACTTTGATTATGTTATAGCTGAGGCAATTCTCTTTCCTATATTTGACACTTTTACATTTTGATGACGTCATCATGGTCAAAATATAGGGTTTTGCTTACCCCACTCATCTTTCTTTCGTCAAAACATTGATGACCCCCATAATCACCTTAATCATTCGTGATTTCTGAATCCTATTTAGTGGGCATAAACTTCTGGTCA
>NW_022740590.1:0-449 GCF_011630105.1 Anneissia japonica
AGCTACGTATATAGTATTTTCATTTTACAGTACGTAGTTTGGAACGATATCGGAAGTGGGGGTGCCGATCTATGCCCTGGGCTAGGCTTAGCTTGCTGTCGTCACTCTGCTACGTATACTACACTACAACCGCATAACAAAGAAAGCGACCCACGTGGTGCATTCTTAAATATTACACACATTATTTAATTGTATTAGACGATAACACGATATCATTGATTGAACGATCTAACTAGGCCTACCCTTGCATCGCAGTAATACTGAACTAGGCCTAGCTTAGGCCTCATGTTTTTGTGGAGAGCTAGATAGTCGTTATGTACCCGACAGTCGGCTGCCTTTATATTTTCACCTGTTTTCAGTTTGCATTCAAAGGGTACATTGCTGCACAGCCAACTGTCGGGGATATAGTACCTTCATATGACTACTCATACGTATACAACAGAAAAAAA
>NW_022740590.1:468-726 GCF_011630105.1 Anneissia japonica
AAATGGAGATCTAAATGAAGAAACGATGTATTTCAGCAAGTATTAAAACATTTTAGTTTTATTTTAGGCCTTCTTCAAAATACCTATGCCTACAGCAGATGATTTTTTTTGCCGTAAAACCAAAATAGATTCATCCATGCCGACATTCCGGTCGGTTAGCGTGAGCCCTGACTGAACTCTGCAGAAACTTCATATCGATCTTCGCATCGCGATGTAAAACAAAATGTCGGAAAACTTTTCTTTGACGCATGCGCATTT
>NW_022740591.1:0-1187 GCF_011630105.1 Anneissia japonica
TAGTGTCTCAGAAAAAAAAATTACCATTAATAGGGCTTGGAGCAACATTTTTTTTTTATAAAGATTATTTTATTGTCAAAGTAAAAATGCAGTTTCAAAACAATGTTACCGTAAGAAGAATAAAATAAACTATATATATTTATATATATATACATAGATACATACATACACTTAGTTCAATAATTACCTCTTTACTGTCGTTGAATGGTGGCCTATATATTTTCCCACGGAGGACCGACAGGATCGGCCCTAACTCAGCGGCCAACAAGACTCTCGATCAGGGATGGTCGTTTTTTTAATTATCCTTTGTATGGCCCAAAATTTGAATTGGCCCAAAGGATTGGCAATCAAAATAACGTTGATTGGATATGAAAATTAATATTTTTTGTCTGATATCGGATAACAGAGGTCTAGGTTTGTCCGACTTAAATTCCTCGAGTACCAGTCGAATAGAAATACTCGACAAAACAAAACGGCTGCCGCTTAGTTACCACCAATACACGCTACGTAATCAAGGCTGCTTCGGATTGTGACAGTATGGGTCTTTCGTAAAAAAATGTTTTTTACCAGTTTTGAATTCTGTTACCCTAAAATTATTTTTTGACTTCAATGTCGGTAAATATTGTAATTTCTATTTTTTGAAATTGAATATAAATTATATTAAGGCAAATGTTGTTGCTGAACTGACCAATCGGCCATATTTTTTTGGTCACGTGCATAACTTAACGCATTCTGGTTACGTTAATTTTCGTTGTCAACGAAGTGTATTTTACGAGCCAGTCGAATGAAAATAACACTCAACGAAAATTCGTACTCGACGAAATGAACCAGTCGAATAAGACCATTGGCAAGTAATAGTGGGCTGGCACATAATTCACAGATGCGAGTCTCCTGATATAAATCAACTAACTAGTCTAGCCTACGATACCTAACAAACTAAAACTAAACATAATGACACAAGAATGCAAAAAAAAAAGAAAAAAAAGAAAAAGGTAAAAACATTCAAAATCAATAGCAGCTACTGCAAAGGTAAGTCTTCAAGCTTGTCTTGAAAATAGCAATGGTGGGTGCTTCTCTTACACGAGTTTTGGTGCTGCTATATGAAAAGATCTTTCGCCATATGTTTTTAACCGACATGCTGGAACATGCATAAGAGTAAGGTCGGCTGAAGATCTAAGGCGTCTGCC
>NW_022740592.1:0-1030 GCF_011630105.1 Anneissia japonica
AAAATGACAAAAAAAATATATTAAAAGCAGTTGTGGTATAAACTTTAAAACAAAATAATTGTTGTTACCAAATGATCGATGACACAATAAACCACTAATAAAATTCAAAAATATGACGATACTTTTGAGAACGATCATTTCAGGCAATGCCTGAACAATTTAATAAGGCCTAGCCATTGCTAGGCCTTACGCTACATACATGTTTCGACAGATCCTACTGTCATCATCCTGTCTCTTATACACATCTAGATGTACGAAGTGAAGTTTGTAATACGTCAATCTATACGTAATTCAACCGTATCAAGTTGTGAACACCAAGATCATGAATAAAAACAATGTATAATTAATGGTAGACGGAATGAAGTAAAATCAGAATGACAAGGTTAAATTAACATGGTAAAGTTGTTTGTTGAGTGAGTGCTGCTCCCATTGAATATGTAATGCCTCCTTTATTTTAAGATGATGAATTGATGGGGCGGAGTCAAGAATACGGAAACAATCCTCACTACACGTTTGCATGCATTTGCGTGAATTCTTAAGGTGTTTTAATATGTGAGAGTTCCTGTCCATTGCCAAGTGCTCGCGCACGCGTGTTGAGAAGTGTCGGCTAGTTTCTCCGACATAGCTGGCATTACAGTCAGCACACACAAATTTATATACAACAAAAAATAATTGTTGTATAAAACAGTTTAGCACTGTGCTTGACTATATCCATTTAGGCTAGAATCAAACATGTTAGAGAATAGGTAACAAAATCACAAAAACATTAAAAACACTTGTGGTATAAAACTTTTGTTTGACTATATCCATAGAAAATATATGAATATTGGGAGTTTTTATAGGAACTTGGAAAATTCAAGGGGCTCTTTTTGAATGAACAAAGATTAGGCCTAGGACTAGGCATTACGAGAATGCTATGAGCTTGAACAGAACCACAGATGAAATTAGTGCTGATGTCAAAGCCAGTTGGCCATCTGCCGATTGAGATGAGCAGGATCATTACCGGGCTGACGCTTCTTGTAAACTCAGA
>NW_022740593.1:0-474 GCF_011630105.1 Anneissia japonica
TTTTAACATTGTCACTTTTTGCACAAAAGTGTTTATGTCGCCGAGTTGAGCACTTAGTGCAAATTTTTGACTTTCCGCCACATTTCGAGTACTTTTCCGAAAAACTCCAAACTTTCAATGGAATAGTGTTTGTTTCAGAATATCTCACCGTGCCTAACAAAAAAAGATACTACATTTTGTCTCAACTTTTTAACATTGTCACTTTTTGCACAAAAGTGTTTAACTCGCCGAATTGAGGACTTAAGTACAAATTTTTTACTTTCCGCCATATTTCGAGTACTTTTCCGAAAAACTTCAAACTTTCAATGGAATAGTGTTTGTTTAAGAATATCTCACTGTGCTTAAAAAAAAATAATTACATTTTGACTCAACTTTTTAACATTTTTCACTTTTTGCACAAAAGTGCTTATCTCGCCGAGTTGAGCACTTAGTGCAAATTTTTGACTTTCCGCCATATTTCGAGTACTTTTCCGA
>NW_022740593.1:491-1876 GCF_011630105.1 Anneissia japonica
GTCTTTGTTTTAGGCTATCTCACCGTGCCTAACAAAAAAATTACAATTTGACTCAACTTTTTAACATTGTCACTTTTTGCACAAAAGTGCTCATCTCGCCGAGTTGAGCACTTTGTGCAAATTTTTGAACTTCCGCCATATTTCCAGTACTTTTCCGAAAAACTTCAAACTTTCAATGGAATAGTCTTTGTTTCAGTTATCAACTTGAACATAGAAATTAGTGTATTAATAAAATGTCTACCCATCAGTTTACAGCGGATAAAGATAGAAACACTTCCAGTCACTGAAAGTGTTTTATTATTTTTATTATAATTTTTTCGTTTAAAAATCCGGGTACACATTTTTTAAATTCAATAATTTTTATGCACAAGTTAATAATTTGTATGCTATTGCAATATGAGCAAGTTTATTTCAAAATTATTTGTTTATGATTTTTTGACATTAGCCTGCAAGGGACACATCTTTAAAAGACTCGTGTATATAAAGATAGAAATTTTTTATAATATTGTTAGCCTTACATAAATCTTTTTGGCCTAATTGTGTATTTATTTAATGACGAAACATGTTATTATTCAATTACCGGCCATAATAATCTGTCACATTCACAACTGTCTCTTATACACATCTAGATGTGTATAAGAGACAGTGGAGATACTGGAAAACTATAATAAAAAATCCTTAACCTTAATATCTAGAAGTCTCAAATTCTTAAAATGTTCTCACCTCAGCCTTAATCATGATGAGGCTCAGGGCGATATAGGCCTAGTCATTTTTATAAAATTTATTTATTATTTTTTCCGGGATCTAAAAATCTCAAATTCTTAACATTTCTGCACCTGAGCCCAAATCCATTAATCAAAAAAAATTATTCAAATTTTCCATAAATTGTTATGAAATTATTGCACATCTTAATTTTGTGTTTACATCCAGTTGTTACCATTTTGAAAACGAATAAGTAACGTAGTGTCTATAACATTTTTGGAGGCTTTACTGCAGTGCATAATCATGGGAACTTGTTTTATACATGGTGTATCTGACTCGTTGTAACAATAGAATTACGGTTGTTTTATTTATTCAGTTTTTTAATAGTGTTTTTTTTTAATAGTGTCTCGACGATACGTAACATTCAGTGGCGGATTCAAGAGCAGCCCGGCCGCATTTCCCCATAAAATTCTCACAATATAATAGAAAATATAGTAAGAACTTTATTATTTTCAAAGTCTTAGACAGTATTTTTCGGCTATCGTGAGTTGGTGCCTCTGTTCCCTTTCGGAATGACAAGCAACTAACATCAGCACATTCAGGCAACACAAAACATCCTTTAATACTGTATTTTGCTCAATTCCAGATTTTTTATTTCTAATATAAAGTGCACAGAAACTTTT
>NW_022740594.1:0-872 GCF_011630105.1 Anneissia japonica
AGTGTAGATTTTTTGGACATCACCGTGACCATGGAAAATGGTGCACTTAAAACTGATCTCTTCCTTAAACCCACGGATAAGCATATGTACCTGCTCCCTAGCAGCTTTCACCCCCCGCACTGTACAAAAAACATTCCGTACAGCCAAGCATTGCGCATGAGACGCATTTGTTCTTCGGATTTAGATTTTCAGAATCGAACAGAAGAACTATCCGGACATCTCCGGAATAGAAATTACCATCGAGGACCCATTGAAAATGCTATAAAAAAAGCAAAGGACATACCTCGTGCTCAAACACTGACGTACAAACCACGTCAACGATCGACCAGAGTGCCACTGGTCACTACCTATCACCCTAGGTTACCACCACTAAGGGCTATAATTCAGAAACATGTACCCATTCTACAGACCACATAACGTCTTAGGTCTGTTTTTCCGGATACACCGTTCATAGCCTATCGCAGACCATCTAACCTTCGTGATATATTAGTACGATCTAAATTCAAGAGGCAAACTAACTCTTGCGACAACCGTAATTTGGGTAGTCATCTTTGTGGTTCATCATGCAAAACATGCTCCTTGCTTGATTCTACACAATCATTCAAGAGCAACCAGACAAACCACATATTTCGGATAAGGCAATCAATTAATTGCCTCACCAAAAATGTCATTTATCTCATATATTGTAATAATTGTGGTAAACAATATGTCGGAGAAACAAAAACCACTCTCCGTATGAGAATGACACAACATGGATCAGCTATCAGAACATCTAAGCCTGATCAACCAGTAGCCGAACATTTCAATTTTGCTGGTCATTCAATTTCAAATTTCAGAGTGATTGCAATTGACCACAATGCCAGTTGGAGTGA
>NW_022740595.1:0-566 GCF_011630105.1 Anneissia japonica
AATAGTAAATTATTACAGTATGTATAATATGAAATTGGATATAAAGTAGTGAAATCATAAAAAAAAATCTATAAATAGTTACATGAAACTGCTAAAAAGATTAAATGAAATTAAACTATACAGGAGGCCGCTAATTGTATTATACAATACAGTGGCGTAGAAAAATATTTTTCATTGGGGGGGATGATTGGCGTGTTAGCCAGTGTCGTAACAGGCACTGGGGGCAGGGGGAAAAACTGCCCCTCCCCTGACGGTTTTTATCGGGCTGACCAAGCCGTCGTACCGGGCTGGGTAATAAGAGGAGAGAGGGAGGGAAAGAGAAAGAAGAGAAAAGAAAAGGAAAGAAAAAGAGAAGAGAAAAAGAATAAAAAGGAAGATATCATAATGACCAGACTCACACAACACCCTAGCAACCCCCTTCTCCACTTCAAAAACTGTCATAACTCCTTTGATCTATGCTGCCCGATGGCGTAACCACTGGGGGACAAGGAGAAAATATCTGTCTTTGAAAAATCTTCCCCACCCCTTTATAAATGCCCTTTCATCCCCTGAAAGTGCCTAAAAAC
>NW_022740596.1:0-696 GCF_011630105.1 Anneissia japonica
TATACATTGTAATTAATTAAAATTTAATAATAAGCTTATATATTTGCAAAACCACAGAAAAAAAATTAATCAATTAGGAATTAGGCTAACGCTTTCAAAAGAATATTTTTTACACGTGACCATTTCATATTTGCTTTATCTATGTTACATGCGTATTCATTTTCAATTTGAAGTTTAACCTCTAATGTAAAAGAAATCCAAATAACCGTTTTATCAACCTTTAGTTTTTTATCAATTTTCGTTTTTAGACATGCTTTATAAATGCAAAACGTCAGCAAAGACAAAAGCTCATTTACCATATTGTTGTTGGTTCCAACAATTACATTTATCCAGCTTATAGTTCTTACGCCAGGAAAGCACATAGTAATTATTTTGTTAAACCGAGTCCATATAGGCTTTATCTTTGAACACATAAATAACATATGGTGTTCGTCTTCTATCAGTTTACAACAATTATTACACTTATCATTTGTGACTAATTTCCATATTTTCAGTCTTTTATTACATGGTAAAATTCGATGTATTAGTTTAAATAAAAACTGGGCAACTTTTGTATTATATTTCATACATTTAACTCGGTGATACCATACTTCATCCCAGTTAATATGATTTATATTACACTCTAACTCCTACTTCTGTTCAGCTAGCGGAATGGTATTAATGTCTGAAATAAATTGCCAGTAATAAAAAGAGTTT
>NW_022740597.1:0-866 GCF_011630105.1 Anneissia japonica
CAGCTCTTCAAAAAAAATCCTTTTTGTAAAATAGGTTATTAGGTCTTCTTGCTTAATAGTCTGTTCAGGGAATGTGGTACAGAATTCATAGAAACACAACATGCGTATGAGGTCGGTTTAATATAAATTGGAAAGATTGAAAGAGCATTATAATTGGTCTGTAATGCCAACAATTACCGATTTCATTACATTAATTCGCCGACTCTCAAAAAGTTCGTTCGTCTAAGTTTCATAAAGAGTTTCATCAATCAAATCTCCGTACACGTCACACGTAAACACACGCAATACGGAAAATGGATTTATGTGTCGCTAATTGCAGTTTGCATGGCTTTCGTTGGGGGTGATAGGCCACAGTACAAGTCTTTTTTACTTTTTAGTTGTTTCAATTTTGTTAATGGATAATGATAATGATTATAATGATCAGAAGGATGATTATGATGATGAGTCTGATGATGATAAAGGTAGTGATGCTGATAATGATAAAGATACTCGGAGGAATATGATGATGGCAACAACGATGATGATGTGGCGGTAAAAATGTGTGGCAGTAGGTTTGAAACTGTCGCCTCACAGCATCATGGACGAATGTTGCTATAGGTATTTGCTTTGGTGTGTGGTACTTGTTTTGAGTTTCTTTTTTGTTTTTGATTTTCAAACTTTGAGGCTTCACAAACCGCCTTCGACACTTGAGACGTTGTCATTTGAGCCATCTGGGAGTAACATACACCCAACCCCAAAGCTAGTAAACTAATGCATCTAGAAATATTCGATTTTTTGTGCATTTCTTGAAGCGCCCTGGGACTCAGTGTAGTTTGAAATATAAATATCACCATTGTTACCATTGAACATAGGCATGCATATATGTA
>NW_022740598.1:0-1196 GCF_011630105.1 Anneissia japonica
AATACGCCGCAAACCAAACGTAAATAAACACATTTTAATACGATTTTGCAATTATACAACTTCATCATCAAATCAACGACTGACAAGACTGTGGGATGAATATGTAGCTGGTATCCGGGGGGTTCATTCACTGATGACATCGGCAAGCCGACTACATTCACTGAGAGACGCGCTTGGCGTTATAGAAATTACCGGCGGCTCAACTTGTCGGCGGCTCAACCGGTCATATCCCGGTCTATAGTGCATGGAGAAATTTTAGTGGACTTACTTTAGCTTATGAATATGATACTGTATAAAAGATTTGATATGATTGGGACCTAATTAAAATTTGTAATAATGTAGGCCTACAATGAATACACAAGGCATTGTTGAATTTACAATTATCGTTTCTGAGGTGATATTACAAACTTATACTATAATACAATATAATAGATACATAAAAAAAATATGTTTATATTAATCTCTCGTGTGACAAACATTGTATAAATATAAATTTGCATGTTAAATAAAGTTTTAATCAACATATGCATTCAATTTGTTAAAAAGAAGATGTATGATGTGTAATTGTTAGTGTGTTACAATTGCCCCTTACCGTTGTTACAATTTCCCCTTACCGCAGGTCAATGTAACATATGACGTCACATATTTAATTGTGAATAGCCTAAAAATATAATGTTCTATTAAATTCAAACCCAGTAGGATTTTATACTGTGACATATATCTTTCATTTTGAACAGGTTTGAACACTCAATTAAACTTAACAAAGGTGGTAGGACCAATTTTCCAAAAAGTGTTACAATTGATCACCCCGGTCTCCCCAATGATTACCAATCAAATTATAACAAATCAATGAATTCAGGAGGGTGTGGTGAAATGATGGGAAAGGTATGTGTGACACATTTTTAGGGAGTCTGTACTGATAAGTTCACAAGTTGTGGTTATGGTAATCCTCAAAAATATAGAATAACCCATACTATTTTCGAATATATGTTGCATCAACCTATTCACTGCTGTAGAGCTATATACGACATATTGTTATTGAAATATGGCTTACACAAGATATTTTAATAACCATAATATGCAATACTATTTTAATATTCTATTCACTTATTATTTATTTATTAATCTCTCATAATAGACCTAAGTCTAAGAACAATAACATCAATTATTATCGAACGTGATTAAACATGCAGGTG
>NW_022740599.1:0-538 GCF_011630105.1 Anneissia japonica
CCCCTCATCTTTCCTTCGTCCAGCCTTTGATGACCCCATAATCACCTTAATCAGTCATGATTTCTCAATCATATTTAGTGGGTATAAACTTCAGGTCATGGTTAAATGTTATGTACATTATATTTTTGTGCGCGCGTAATAACGCGAGCGTTCGCGTGCGTCAAAATTAATATATGCTTTATATCATGTCTTTTTTTAAATCAGTTATAGCTCCTTAGGATGCAAATGAACTAAAAATTAACTTTAAAGAAATGTCAATTCATACATTTAAAAATTTCCTTATTACACAAGATTTGCATTGAATTTTCTCTATGACTGATTTTTGTTTTTATGTTTGTTTATATTTTTTATTTATAAATTTGATTCCTTTTATAGTATCCTGTTTATAAGATATCTACTGTACCACTTTGAAAATCAGTGCACTAGTACTGAAAGTGCCTGCAGTATAAAGAAAGAATAAATAAATAAATAAATAAAGGTGACCCCTAACTTTTATTACATATTCTGAAAGCACATGAGCTGTAGATGTGATTTTATA
>NW_022740600.1:0-1027 GCF_011630105.1 Anneissia japonica
TTTACTATCAAAACAATATTTCAGTTTAAATTTTGGCAAGTGAAAAAGTAAATATTTGATTATTGCACATCATTTGTATATTTTTAGGAGTTTTTTTTACAAAAATTTGATGCTACAAAGCTTGTAGATTTGTTAGTGTCTTAATTTGCAAATGTACAAACTAAGATTTTAATTTTTGGGTGTTGCTGGGAAAAATAACAACAATACCTGTATAACAAAAAGGCTATTTATACAAATAAGCAATTCTAACAAAAGCCAAATTTGCATTTGAACAAACTAATTAATAGATAGTTTATTTTCAATAGTTAGGTGTGTGTATTGTCATTGAGTACATCGTTTTTTGACATTTTAAATGAGGTAAAATAATTGTAAGTAAAAAATAAGCTAGGCCTAGGCTAATTAATTAAAAAAAATAATACAGCAGTACAAACAAGTTCCTGTCGTGGACTGCGAGTGGAAGAGGAGACTCCCATGAAGTCAAGTGTACGTTTTTCTTATTGAAAAACAGCTCCATACTTTAAATTAACGGTCTAAACTCGTGTTTTCCATTCACAAATTATCAAACAATACATTGTTTATTCCAGTAAGATACAGCAGTCTTTCTGCACATACAAATAAACAACATTCTTTTGCTTCGTAGGTTCGCTTCGCGTAGCCTTGCTTAGATTGTTTATTTCAGGCTACGATGTATCTACGAAGCCTGCGCGCAGGTTGGATTGTTTATATCAGGCTACGATGTATCTACGAAGCCTGCGCGCAGGTTAGATTGTTTATATCAGGCTACGATGTATCTACAAAACCTGCGCCCAGGTAAAAGTGCAATATTTCATGGCGGTACTGTACTTCAGTCTTTTTGAATTGTATTGTCACTATACTGTGTTGTAACCATGATATTTCCAGATAACACAGTGTCAAAGACTAGGCCTATGCCCTAGTTATGTAGCATAAGCCTAGACTACATAATCATCAGTATCAAATTGCGTGATATTTTGTGTGAAATTAACCGCAGAAGGGACCGGGTGTCTAG
>NW_022740601.1:0-1086 GCF_011630105.1 Anneissia japonica
CAATTTAAGTAGTTCACTTCCCTAAGGTATCTCAGTCATAAACACACTTCATTATCAATTATGTTAAATGTAGGCCAATCTGTACATGGTTTACAAACAAGTTAAAAAATAGGCTCCCAGCAGATGCGTGTGTCTACTGCCTATTACAGTACAATACCGTATCTCAAAAAGTACTAGTACGTTTTAGAGGGCATCCTTCAAAATACCATAAAAAGGCGTCCGTATTGAACGTGTGCTGCGTCTCTTTGACGCATTTTCACGTTTTCTATTCGTTTTCAAATAGGGCGCCCCCTACCTCTCGTGGTAGTAGTACCCATCATGCACGTCCACCGGATTTACTTGCTTTTACAATGTTAACTGCCAGATGATAACAAAGTGTCTGTGCCCCGAGGGGGTAATAGATGCAAAAACCAAAGTTACTACTGTATTAAAATAGTTGAACAAACCATTAACAGAACATTATCTCTTATGCAAAAAATTAGCAAATGAAAAAAAAAGGAAAAGTGAAGACAATACTTGTGGCAGAGTTAACGGTCGTAAAGACGTTAATGATGGCGATGATGATAAAGATGTTGTTGTGTATATGTTATTATAAAAAATAGTATAATAAAATATTTCTCAGCAAAAGATTGGTCAGACGGCTGCCTGACCTACAGTAATGGACTGCTTCCGCCTATGAAGAAGTTGATGATGAAGATGTTGATTATGACGATGACAACGATGATGATAAAGATGTTTATGATGACGATGACAATGATCATGATAATGATGATAAAGATGTTGGTGTTGATGATGATAAATATGTTTATGATAACAACAAATGATGATCAAAATGTTGATGACATTGACGACCATGATGATTATGATAATAAAGATGATGATGATGATAATGATGATTATGCAGATGATGGCAACACTGATGATGATGACAATGATGATGATGACAATGATGATGTGGATAATGATAGTTGACAATCCAATGATTAAAACTGATCACCCTCATCTTACCAACATCATCGCAATGACTGTGGCGATAATGAAAACCTTATTTTCCTGCTATGCCAAATTGGTTTAAAGGATCAATGC
>NW_022740602.1:0-503 GCF_011630105.1 Anneissia japonica
GTGCAGAGTAAATTCGGTAGTTGAAAGGCAGCGGTACACTGTGATCATTAAGTAATTAACAAAGGGTTAAATGACAATGAATGATAAACTTTATAATGGTCGTAAATTGCACTAGAGTTTGGTTGGGTGATAGGCCTATGATACAAAGTTTTTTTAAGAGATACTTGTTAGCATGTCTACAAGCTGTGATAGTTCGTTTCTCCTGTTTAAGGTAGCCATGGGGGACTTGCATATTATAAAGTTCTTTTCCAATTAGCACAAGTTGCATCTTTTAGATGATGGGTTGAATGCCTTGGCTTGCTTGAGAATTTTCCATTTAATAGTGTAGTCTATGTTATTGTCTTTTAATTCACATATATATTTGCTCGGTGTTGCATTTCTTTGTTGGGTTTCTGAAGAGTGCTGCACCATGTATGTGTAGCACGAAACTAAATAGTAATAAATATGTCTAATCAAAGCTACTGTTGAACCTCTCATTTTTTGTCTTCAATTCGCTCTGGTTT
>NW_022740603.1:0-1044 GCF_011630105.1 Anneissia japonica
TGTGGTGTTGCATCGTTTTGTACCTTTTTAGGTAGATATTTGCACCTTTATTTTTAAGTGTGTAGGGTGCCTGCTGCCCAGGCCCGAGCTGATCTGGCCATAGCAAAGGCGAAAAGAGATATGGAAATTAAGAAGAGACATTCACCGCCTTGAATTGGATTCGAATGTAATCTTAAATGAAGTTAAGTTGAAGGTGTATGAAGAAGAAATGGATAAAATTGATGCGGATTTAGGCCTTCCAGTGGAGGATAAGGATGCCAGAGTGGCAGAATACGTACAATCAATCCGTAACCTCCCACAAACACTTTGGTGTTATCATTGATAACACTTTAACTTGGAATTCTCACATTACTGCACTCTGTAAAAAACTGAATTATTTACCAATACTTCCTCTCTTCACCTCCTTTACAACTCTCTTTTTCTCTCTCGATTAGATTACTGCTGCTCCGTCTGGGGCTCTAAAACTACTTCTACTACTAAACTGCAAAAAATTCAAAATAAAGCTATACGCATTTTACTAAATCTTCCTCCTACTACTCATTTAACTCACTCTCACTTGAAAATTATTAATACTCTTCCTCTTCAATACAGATATCAATATCAACTTGGCTGTCTAACCTTTAAGGCTCTCCACGATCTTCTTCCTCAAACTGTTTCTAAACGTCTCACTAAAATTACTACAAATGGCCGCATGACCACTCGCCAAATTACTAAAGGGGACCTTCTTATCCCCAGACACCACTTACAACTATTTAAACTTTCTTTCATCTATAATGCTCCATATTTCTATAACTCTCTCCCTCTATATATCCGAAATGCTACATCCTACTCCTCATTCAAAGCATATCTCAAAAAATTTCTCACTCTTTCCCTAAACTAACTCCCCTACTATGCCAATCTTCTTTTGTCTCTTCTTGAGCATTGCCATTTGCTTGGTGCTCTTTTGATTTTTATTCTTTTATTAGATTTTTATTTTTATATTCGCAACACTTTTGCTGTAAAAATACACAATTCTATTGTAATTTTACATTTTCTATGTAATCG
>NW_022740604.1:0-538 GCF_011630105.1 Anneissia japonica
GTGATCATTATCAACATGGTATTCCTTTCATTGCTGAGTGAAGCATTTGTGTAGAGATAAAAAAAGTGCAACAGGACAGTGATAAAATGATAAAAATCTGAACTGAAGTTCTACAATAAATTTTTTTATAAGAACCAGTAAAATTTTTCCCAGGCTCAGTGTTCTTATTTTTTGTAGATATCAGCCTTAATTTCTTCTTATTTTGTTCTTAATTTTTAAGCAATTTCAGCCTTAGTGTTCTTATTCTTATAAAAAAAAAAGTATATCCTTGATAAAAGTATGCAGTATGTGTTTTTTTTTCAAAGCTGTGCTGCATTGCTATTGCCTCAACAAATCCCAACAATTCTTACAATTAACTTTTTTGAAGATATCTCACCAAACAGACCTTCGCAACTTTTATGTAAATAAAGAGGAATGGCAAGGATTAAAGGACAGTGTGTGTGTTAAAAATCAACCTCTGAACAGTTAAGGCCACTGTATCCCAGTTGAAACTACATGTACCAAGTAAAAACTGACAGTTTGCAATAAATATAATTAA
>NW_022740605.1:0-670 GCF_011630105.1 Anneissia japonica
ATGCTGGGCTAGCTCCGGTAGCTGTCACCTAAGAAATCCGTGCATTATAAATGTAATCATTTATAGAGCATTTAAAGAGATATGTCTAAAGATTTTACTGATTCACGAACAATCGTCAAGGCTAACAAATTAATCAGGGCTCGCAGAATCGCCTGCCCGACGTCCCAGGGCAACCAAATATCTGCGTCGGGCAACCAAAAATAAATAGGGTGCGTCCCGACGGGCAACCTCTTTAACATCTTTTTAAATATAATAATATTCTGTTAAAATGTTAATAAAATATTCATAATTATCAGAGGGTTTCTCACCTCGCCGGTCATCCCTGTCCGGCTCTCAAATTTCCGACCGGCATCTAAACTGCGCCATTTTTTTACAAAGACTTTTTCAACCTCAGAAACATAATTAAACAAAAAATACTTTGCTAAAAAATCAAGGGCTTTTAACTGTAAACGCCCTATTCATTGAGAAAATAACAGTAGAAGTACACGTCCCCATGGTCACATTGATTTTTAATTAAGAGTCTTGTAGTGGATAGGCCCACAATATTTATATAGACGTGCATACTCATTTATATAGAATGAGTGTGCACGTCTTTGAAAAAAAACAAAGGTTTAACAACTGTTATAACACACAACAGAAAGCAAGCACAAACGCCATAGTAACAACAAAG
>NW_022740606.1:0-912 GCF_011630105.1 Anneissia japonica
AAGACCAATACAAGTTCTGTATTCTGTATAAAGATGAATTCCACCGATGGATCGGGGGGGGGGGGGGGGGGGGTCTTTCATTCATTCATTTATTTGATCAATAATCAACTGTACAGAACATAAAATTCCAGAAGGAACAGGGGCAAAAATCGATAAGAAAGACGTTCAAAACTAGAAAAAGGTCCTAGGAAAAAGGTTACAAATTATTAAGAAAACAAGATTAAAACAAGGAGAATAAAAGATAAAATAAGATACACTTTATTGCTCCAAGTCGGAAATTCAGTTCTCGCATTAAAATACAGTAAAACAATTAAAAGAATGATCAAATATAATGAACTATAAAAAAAGATATCAAACAACGTAATTAGGCCTATTAAGATAATTACAATTAAAACAAAATGTTTCTTAAGAAAAGCTCGAAAAAATTCTCGATAAAATTTTTTGTTTTAGAATTGTATTCAATCCTGTTTTTAAGAATTGCTCTACGTGGGATTAATAAAGATTATATAGATATTGATAATTTTTAAAAAGCGTTAAAAAAGAATTAACCAGAAAAAAAACCCAAACAAACAAACAAACAAAAAACAAAAACACATCACAGGAATTGTACGAAATAATATGAACTATAAAAAAAGATATCAAACAACGTAATTAGGCCTATTAAGATAATTACAATTAAAACAAAATGTTTCTTAAGAAAAGCTCGAAAAAAATCTCGATAAAATTTTGTTTTAGAATTGTATTCAATCCTGTTTTTAAGAATTGCTTTACGTGGGATTAATAAAGATTATATAGATATTGATAATTTTTAAAAAGCGTTAAAAAAGAATTAACCAGAAAAAAAACCCAAACAAAAAACAAAAACACATCACAGGAATTGTACGAAATAAAAAGAGATACAAAGATCAGGGA
>NW_022740607.1:0-1200 GCF_011630105.1 Anneissia japonica
AGACCAGTATCTCTGACCAGTGGTAATCGAGATAGAAGCGTCCAAATCAACAGACGGGACTTTCTTCCCCCCCCCCCCCCCCCCCCCCGCCGCCCCCCTATATCTGGGAGGTACATAGAAGCTATATTTTATCTAAATTGGTCCATCTTGCCAAATCCATCGAAAAAAGGTATCCTGAAATTAGTCACGGATCTCATGAAAATGACTATATGTCATATATCTACTATATGTTCTTCTTCATGGTGATTAGTAGCGTAAAATGTATTGCTATAATTTATGGTTCTGTAAATAGGATTGCTTCAAGTTGAAAATAAACAGTTATTCAAAATGTTGGTTATACTCAGTACTGTTGGAGACATTTAAATTAGAAAATTAAGCTAAACAGTCTTAACTCACCCTCATTTACTCACACTTGACCCACTGGAGTCCATATACCACAGCCTCTAGATTCTCTAGAGACACCACTATGGAAAACTAGATAAAGTGAAAATATAAAACATCATCCATTTTAGATGACTGCTTTATAATTGTTTAAATATATGATACCTACAATGCCATAGCTTTTGAAGATTTACTACATTTTTGTTTTACAAAATCATATGTTATTCTATTAGAATTTGAACCTAAGCCCATCCAGTTCAGGGGCCACGGAAGCGGTCCGGCAGGTCAGGCGGCCATCTGACCAATATTTTGCCAAGATAGAAAAAAAAATAAATACAATATAAAAAAATATATATATCCCCTGCCCCCTCCCCCCGTGTACATTTTACTTAGTACTAGGGTAAAGAATTGCCGCAAAACACTGAACAAATGATGCAGTTAAATTTCTATGACGTTTATTACGATAAAGTATCCGATGGTAACCTTTATCATTTATCGTAACATCTCATTCAATTCTGTAATCAAATAACCATGAAACTATGGAAGCACCTAAGTGCCATTCGACTTGACGACTTGTCAAGATAATTATGTTGTCAAGTCGACATAATATACATATCATGTCGACATGGCGAGATAGATTATCTTGACAAGTCGACATACTAAAAATGTTTTGTTGTCATGACGAGATAGGTTATCTTGACAAGTCGACATAATAAAAGTTGTATGTTGTCATGGTGAGATAAATTATCTTGAGAAGTCGACATAGTAAAAATGTTATGTTGTCATGGCGAGATAGATTATCTTGACAAGTCGACATAA
>NW_022740608.1:0-619 GCF_011630105.1 Anneissia japonica
TTATATATACAAATAAATATATAAAAAAATATATGAACTTATTAATATATATATATAAATATATATATGAATATATATATATATAAATATATATATAAATATATAAATAAATATATGAACATATTAATATATATAAATATATATATAAATAAATATACAAACAAAATATAAAAAAATTTTAATAATTATATAAATAAATATATAAACATATAAATATATATAAATACATATACAAATAAATATATCAATAAATATACAAAAAATATATAAACAAATATATAAATAAATATATGAATAAATATATAAATAATTACAGTATATAATATAAAACAGTAATACATTATATATATAAATAAATAAATATATAAATATATATATATACACAAATAAGTATATAAAAATAAATATATAATAAATATATACATAGGCCTATATATATAAATAAATATACAAATAAATATATATATATATGTATAAATATACAAATATATAAAAATATATAAATAAATATATACAGTATATATAAAATAATATATATATATATATATATATAAATATATAGAACTGGAGGTCGCTGGAACAGAATGTTGCTACTCGGAGTTTCACGCTATTGCGATCG
>NW_022740609.1:0-965 GCF_011630105.1 Anneissia japonica
TTATGAAAATAAAACGAATTTCTCTAAAGAATAAATTGGTGTAACAAAAACAAGATATAATTCTTCCTAACATCGCTATCATAACAACAATATCGAACATGCTTTGGAAGCCGCAACGAATCCGATATATATAGTGCATGCTGGCGAATCGTGCAATAGTGATTAGATAGTTCGTGTTCTTTCTTATTTTATTTTTGTTTTTTTATACTCTCTGGTGTTACTCACGTTTAGTATAAATAAGAATTATTATTTTAATTTGAGTATTGTTGTTGCTTTACTATAAATAATATTAGTATTATCATTCATCAGTATTTTGCTTATTGAAGCAGGTACTTATAAGCTAATTTAGCAGTTTCTTCAAGTCATTAAGATTTTTATTATTATTCTTACAGATATTATGACGCTTGAAGCAACTCAATCAAAACGTCAAGACATTCTAAAAAAAAAGGGGGAAAAAACAAAAACAGAACTATCAACGTGGTGTAAAAGCAAGCATTTAATATTTTGATGCAAACCTTCAAACAATATTATTACTAATAACACTATTATTATTATTATTATTATTATTATTATTAATATTATTATTATTATTAATATTATTATTATTATTATTAATATTATTATTATTTGTATTATTGATATTATTATTATTATTATTAATATTATTATTATTATTATTATTATTATTATTTGTATTATTGATATTATTATTATTATGATTAGTATTATGTTACTAAAACCTACTTTAAAGGGAACTTAGACAATGGAGGAATTAGAGAACAATTTGAAAAACGACATTAAGGGGAAAATAATATGACGTTAAGGGGAGAACAACACAACATATATTCCCCTTAAGAAGTTGTTGTTGTTGTTGTTGTTATTATTATTATTATTATTATTTGTGTAGTAGCAGACAGCAAATGCATCTTAAGAATACCACAATAATTTTCAACCTCAATACCATA
>NW_022740610.1:0-537 GCF_011630105.1 Anneissia japonica
AATTTCGCAAGCAGAACAGTTACGAATCATGCTTTCAACATTAGCATCCACTTTTGGCCAATAGTTTTATCGCGCAGAACTTTTTTGGTTCTAACCATTCCTTGATGTGTTTCATGTGCTAAGCTCTAAACACTTTGTCTTAATTTTAAAGGTACTACTATATTTATATTTCCCCTTATTAACAAACAATCATAAACAGATAATTCACATTGGTTAACATAATATGGTTTCAGTTCATCTGTTACCAATCTAGGCCACTTTCCTATCTCCATAATATTAATTACATTTGATAGAATAGGGTCCTGTCTCTTATACACATCTAGATGTGTATAAGAGACAGTCTTTAAAAGTACACATATGCACAACCTGTCTAATATAGTCCTCTGCAATAGTGTTCGAGTCTGAGCATGTCAATGGAAGGCGTGACAATGAGTCTGCAATGTTCTGTTTTCTGTATGTGCTCAATGTGAAAGTTGTTAGGCAATAATACCACACCTCATCTTTACAATATTCTGTTTACCGCCCTCTATGACATGT
>NW_022740611.1:0-1503 GCF_011630105.1 Anneissia japonica
CCCATTGCTCCATTTCCTTCTCCATTCCCTTCTTCTTGAATGGGTAGTTGTTCAGCGTATTCTTGAATGGGAAGTTTTGCGCATGCGTACATTGCAAGCCTACTACTAGCCCCATGCATTTGTGCTTCTACATGAATTCCTTCTCCCTGTGCCTGGTTTTCATTGGTTATATCTTCTTTCTCCATTTTTTATCGGGTGAGTTTGTTGTGTTTTCTGTTTCTAAAGTTTAATAGACATAAAATAAATCACAGTTAAAACTACGACTATACATAAAAAGTCGTCTATGTCAACGCCGGCGGAAGCGGGGGAACCATGGAGGCCATTGGCCTTCCCCCACCCCCTACATTTGTGACGGTTGCCAGTACCAGTGACAAGCATTACGAACGCTGGAATGTCATAATTATTATTATTATTGTAGATAAAGTTAAGTTAATACATCAAAGACAATTAAACTTTATTATCTATGGCACCGCAACGATGAATTAGACCAATGATTGCGAATTTTACTAAAACTAAGTGTCATTTCCAGCAATCTAGCGGAACTATTTTCTCAATTTTTTCTACCTCAGATCCAAATATGGTGTGGACTTTGAAGTAGACCTAGATAAAATAAATAAATAAATAAAAGACAAAGTTTAATTTTTGTGGTACATCACATATTAAATCTCGATGGTTGGAGGAAATTGCTAATAAAAGATCATGAGAAATTTTTTGACACTTCATTTTTCCTGGTGATGTGATGATGATGAATTTTACTATATAAAATTGTCTTTTTCGGTCAGCTAGAGGTACTATTTCTTCAATTTTAAGCCCCAGGCATGTGGGGCTGAGGTATGCACACGATCGTACACGGAGTCCTGAATAGGCCTGTATAATAGCCTCATGGTATAGGAGACAGTAATATCAAAAATAACTTAGGCCCACCGTATGAGAAGGACCGCTTATATACGTAGGCTAAAATTACAATATACGATATAATACAATACAATGAGAATAGTTGAGG
The DNA here is from genome assembly GCF_011630105.1 of Anneissia japonica. Lineage (NCBI taxonomy): Eukaryota > Metazoa > Echinodermata > Crinoidea > Comatulida > Comatulidae > Anneissia > Anneissia japonica. The sequence goes on from NW_022740611.1 coordinate 1,004, forward strand.
GCTATAGTAAAGACATACTTTATACCGTCAAAATGCAATTCTACTGAAGTAAAATACCAAGCAAAGGATATTGCTTTAATTAGTTCTGTTTATGTAATTTAGGGGGAGTTTATTGAAAAATTTAGGCTACTCCCATAGCGGTAATTCGAGGGCGACCTTTATTCCAAATGAGGCTACAGACACATCGCCTGAAGGTACGGTATCGGGTGGTGTTATCGCATGTTGTAGGCCCAAACGACGAGGAACGACCGATAAAATTTGCGTTGCGTTCGTTAAACAAACCAGAAAAGAAATATCCACAAATGGAAAGAGAAGCGTTTGCGATAGTATACGCATTTAAGCGATTTTACCCTTCATCAAATTATTATTATTATTATTATATTAATCATATTGCCATATTTTAATGTTTAATATTTTTCAATATAATAATATATAGTTTTCAATTCGTGTGATAGCCTGTGATTGCTGTTCTTTGTAAATAAACCAGTATTTTTAACTTA
>NW_022740612.1:0-529 GCF_011630105.1 Anneissia japonica
AGCTGATCTATGTTGTGTCATTCTCATACGGAGAGTGTTTTTTGTTTCTCCGACATATTGTTTACCGCAAATGTTACAATATATGAGATAAATGACATTTTTGGTGAGGCAATTAATTGATTGCCTTATCCGAAATATGTGGTTTGTTTGGTTGCTCTTGAATGATTGTGTAGAATCAAGCAAGGAGCATGTTTTGCATGATGAACCACAAAGATGACTACCCAAATTACGGTTGTCGCAAGAGTTAGTTTGCCTCTTGAATATAGATCGTACTAATATATCACGAAGGTTAGGTGGTCTGCGATAGGCTATGAACGGTGTATCCGGAAAAACAGACCTAAGACGTTCTGTGGTCTGTAGAATGGGCATATGTTACTGAATTATAGCCCTTAGTTGTGGTAACGGTGATAGGTAGTGACCAGTGGCACTCTGGTCGATCGTTGACGTGGTTTGTACGTCAGCGCTTGAGCACGAGGTATGTCCTTTGCTTTTTTTTATAGCATTTTCAATGGGTCCTCGATGATAATTT
>NW_022740613.1:0-2872 GCF_011630105.1 Anneissia japonica
CTTGCCTTTACAACCATCATCAGTTTTAAATTTGGTTTAGAGTATATATTTTATGTATAAATGATAAAAAGCTTTCTTGTATTTACAGGGAGCTGTGCTAGCGGCTGTCACAAGCAGCAAATTTACAAGTTTCTATAGTGACCCAAATACAAAGCATTTAACTGACTTTAGTCATGATGATCCAACCTCCTCCGGTAAGTTGAAACTTCAGTCATTACTTAAAGAAATACTGGCTGTGTTGATAAAATGATTCTGGAAAAAAATTGAATTGAATTGCTTATTTCAAGGTAAACCACCCTTGAACAAAAAACTAAGTTAATAGCTTTCTGTTGTTAGAATTTGAAAAGAAATGTTTGTCAATTGTGCAAGTGTTTTTATTTTTTCAAATTCAAATTTAAATTCTATAATTCAATCTATACAATCAGTAGCAGCCGAAGCTGAATTGCAGCATTGTATTTACAAGCTTTCCTACCAAATATAATACAATTTAAAATCACCACTACTGTTACTTCAATATTCTTCACATAGATTCTTAGTAACCAATGTAAAGATTTCTGTAATAATTGTATCAGGGAAAGTAAATTATTTTTATCTATGTCTCGTTGAAATCTGATTATTTGATATTTTAAAACGAGCAATTTATTGTATTGTAATTTTTTTTTAAGCGTTTTTCTAGATTTTACCTTCAGGTGGTATGTCCCCTACAGTTTGTGTCTGTAGATGCACTTACTTTAGATTTAGCAAGACAATGTGCTAGAACTGAGTGGAGTTAAATACTATAGCGTAGTGGTTAAGATGCTTGCCTTCTAATCCAAGGATCTTGGGTTCACTCCCCGGGCCTTTTAAGAAGACTTGGTTTATAAAGCATCATCCATCCTTGGAATTCGACAGTTACTTGCTGTTGGATGCAATGAAATTTTAAAAAATAAATGATAGTAATGAAAACAGCAGTTTCTATGATATCTGAAAGTTTTAGTTACAATGTTTTCATAGTTATTTGTTTACAATTTTATGAATTCTCTCAAAATAATTTTTGCAAAGAGTCTTTGACCTTGACCATGTTTTCTTTCATTCAAATTTTTTGTCATCTCTTCCACTAATAGTAATCCATTCATTAATTTTTGCATAATCCTTCTAACAAGTAGACAGAATGGCGGACTTACGGACTGCGATGAATACATAACCTCCTTGGCGGAGGTAAATACTGTTTGAGTTTGTCTCAACTGGTGTGGTTTACTTACAGGTGCAGTAGCCCAGGTGCTTGATAGCTTAGAGGAGATCCAGTGTCTGATGGAGTGTGATGAGAGAGACCTTGACTTTTTACACAGTATCTTTGAAGACACTCAGTTACACTCTCTTCTCGATGTAAGTCAACTGCTATTTTATTTTGTAATGATTGATTGATTGGTATATATTAAAAGTAAAGTAAATGGAGTGCCCGTCTCTCTTACTTTACATTTGGGCCAGACTATGCAAGGTTATGGGGGCTCGCCACTCCTCCTGCACTGCAGTCTGTTTTACCTTCCCAGCATATGCCGGTACCCATTTATACACCTGAGTGGAGAGAGACAAACGTAGATAAAGTGTCTTACCTAAGGGCACAAGCGACTTGCACAGCGAGGGTTTCGAAGCCCTGACCTCAAGGCTGAGAGTCGGAGCTACAACCGTTGCGCCAACCGTTTCTACAAGCGTATATATTGATCAATCAGTTAATCATTTGCTAGATTAATGGAATAGGTTGTCAGTTGATTGATCAATTTTTTTTCAAGTTTAAATTGATTGATCAATTTAAACGTTTGTGATTATAATGAAAAAAAAAAAAGTCATCATTCCTGATGATGACATAATTAATGTCGAAATATTGGATCCCGACACGATGGCGTGCATTTCGATACTTGGAATATGTATTATACTATCTTAAGTCTTTTGAATGTATCAAGAATTTATCTCATATCCATAAAATCAGGTGAGTCTTGTCTTTAGAAATTTCATTGACATCAAAGGAAAAAATAACTGATATTTTGAATATATCAGGAATTTATCTTGCAAGTTTGAGGAAGCCAGTTGTGTGTTTAGGTTTTCAACCTAGTGGTTGGGAGTTTGAGCATGCTGTCCACTTCCAGCCAGATTTAGATACCTTGGCTTGTATTGCAGTATGGTCATGGGATTATTGAGATGGTAAATTGACTGCATGAGATTGTATTTGGGATTTTTAGTTCCGATTAGGAGCTCTAGAAACACTCGGCTGATTGAATAATAGATCTTGTTTTTAGATCTACTGCCTTTATTATATTGCCCTCATGAGGAGCCCTAGAAACACTTGCTGATTGATTAATAGATCTTCTTTAAATCTACTGCCTCAATTATACTGCCCTCATCAGAGCTTTCAAGATTACGACAACTTGTTGACTGAAAAATTTATATTGAAATTTTGGGTAATTAATCAATGTTAATTAATTTATGTCATTAATATGTATTAGGTAGAGGAGTTATAAAAGATGGAAGAGATTATTTCTCAAAACCAATCAAAATAGAAGGATATACTATTTATATAAATTTGGCATGATATGTTTATGATGTGAGCCCTCTATTGACTGGTTGTTATGAGACAAAATAGATATTAGCCCTCTATAGTCTGGCTGCTATTAGGAAAAATTTATATTAAAATTTTGGGTAATTAATCAATGTTAATTAATTTATGTTATTAACATGTATTAGGTAGAGGAGTTATAAAAGATGGAAGAGATTATTTCTCAAAACCAATCAAAATAGAAGGATATACTATTTATATAAATTTGGCATGATATGTTTATGATGTGAGCCCTCTATTGACTGGCTGTTATGAGACAAAAAGATATTAGCCCTCTATAGT
>NW_022740614.1:0-952 GCF_011630105.1 Anneissia japonica
GTAGGACCGTGCTAACCAGTATGCGAAGATATCTGAGGGAGAAATAACACACGATAAGTATCTATATTTTTTGTCTTATCAAATATTTTTTAATTCATTGAAATGAAACTTACGTTTTTTGTAGCTGTCGTGCGTGAGTTATTCGGAAAAGAGTCCATTCGGGAGGCTCGTTCTTCCACGCTCCGTGTAATTTGTTCACGATCATGGGTAATGCGTGGTGGAGGAAAACCATTACGTTCAGCGTCACCGAAACTGGTAGGAGGACTTCGATCGCGTTCATCTCTCGTTGCTCTGCCAGCACACTTTCGGTAACTCCGTACTTGTCGGCGTAAGGAAATGTATCGATGACGTGTGCGTGTTCGTGAATGACGTTTTCCTTGCACGTCCTGCTTCCTGCAATTCGATGCCGTACGTGCAAGCCAATCACCGTTTTCCAATTCCGATGACGTAAGCGCTGAAAATAGATGACGACCTCGTGTTTTTGTTTTCAAACGTGATAAAAGTCGCAGAACAGTTTGATATTCTCGCATTTGCTTTTGCGGAACCATTAACAGGTAAAATCGTTACATATTCACATTCATTATGAAGTTGTCGATCAAGGATTTGGTACCTGGTATCGATTACGTGAAACTTCGAATTGAAGCGGTCAGCGATAAATGCGGCGAGTTCAAGGAAAAAGTATCGGACCACCGCATCGACGAAGTTAAGCCTTCCGTGAAGTGCTTGTTAACCGAATTTGAAGAACTCCATAGGCACATGCGGACGCTGTACTACATCGGTTGCAAGAAACCGGACACGGAAGAAGAGCGTTCGAAAAGAATAAGGGAGTACGAAATTGCATTCGAATCCTGCGAGACAAGCGTCGGGAAAATCTGCCAAGAAGAAAAAACGTTAACCAGAAAGATGAACGACATACTCGGTATACCTGAGAAGAAATGGTCGGAAGAAGAAA
>NW_022740615.1:0-1386 GCF_011630105.1 Anneissia japonica
GAAGATCTGGCGTACGTTCGTCGCAACGTTCCCGTCGACCTGGCCCTCGCCGACCCGGTGATGGACCTGATCGTCAAGCATTGGGAACGCGGTAACGTTCGTTTCGCTTACAGAGGGTCCACGAGACCGATAGAAGCCATCGAGAATTTCGCTACGTTTCTCCGAACCCACAACCTTCCCTTCGTCAAGAACGTCAGCTACAGGTACAAGATGGAATCGGGCATTCACACGCAGGCCGTTCTCGGCGACGTGTACAAGAGCCTGCACGAATGCCTCGCACAAGCCGGGGAAAATCGAAGCGGGAGCAACCTGCACGCCATCGTAGCGAACACGTTGGCGCCGGACAAGGACGAATCTATCTCGGTGGCGATCCAGGTCGCCGTGTTCAAGGATTACGAGCGGGTGGTGAGACAGACTTATCCGAACATGGCGACGGAGGAGATACTTCGGATGGCTAGAGACAGACCGGTGACGAAGAGACAGGACGAGAGTGGCGCCTATGTCCATGACTCTGAACGAAGATTTCGTGGCCGCTTTCGATCGGGGAGGTCGGAGAGGCTGCAGGTATGCTCTGATATTATACGGTCACAACTTCAGGCGTTAAAATTTTTCCCTCTTTTCTTTTTTTTTAGATAGATAAGTCGGTAGATAGATAGATAGATATACACAGTATTTTTTCTTTTGATTGAGAATCAAGAACAGACAATAAAATTAACACTCTTGGTAACAATAAATTACGTTTTTCGAATCTTTATTTACAATCATGTTTAACATCGATTTCAAAGTGTGTGAGTGTGTGGCTGAATCTTTTAAAATAATAACAACATAGAAATAAATCACGAGAGAACGCTGAAATCGATCCTGTGGAGATTCGATCCCTCGACTTGGACCCATCTGAGCTTCGGCAAGATGACGTCCACGTTGACGTAGCGATATGCGAACTGCGTGCCGGTCTCGGCCAAAGTCAGACGACACTCGACCTGGTATTCGGGTTTGACGTCGACGAATCGAAAAGAGAACAAAGTTGCGTACTCGACGAGATCGACCTTCATGTTTCCCAGCGGATCGATGCATCTCTGGTACACGTTGTTTATGGTGCACAGCACGCAATAGGGCCTTCCGTAGTGATTCGACGCTCCGACGCTCGTCAGGTCGCCGCCGCCCATCAACACTTTGGCGGCGTCCGCGTTCAGACACTCGGCGAGCGTGAATCCGACGGAAACGTATCTTGACAGGCAGTCGGATGACTCGCACCACCGCACTTCGATGCCGACGTCCGGTCGCATGCCGTGCTCGTAGCCGTTGAATTGGAGCATGTCCATCGTCCAGGGATCGGGTTTCAGCGATTCGTTAGGAACGTTGCGCACTCGATCGAGAAAGTGGTTG
>NW_022740615.1:1423-1670 GCF_011630105.1 Anneissia japonica
GTAATGCGCAAGCGCTCGACGAACGTGTAGTCTGTCTCTTATACACATCTAGACCTGTATGCACCGACTATTCTGGTGAGCACGTCCGATTCGCCTTCCGTCTCTTCCAGTTCACTGGCGATCGATCGAACGTCGCAGGTCGACTGCACCAGAGAAATGCCGACATTCGCATTCATCCTCTACCTGAATCTTGAGGAGGCGCTCCTGCTGGCTGCATGACACGACGATTCGGTTCTGTGTGGGGCGA
>NW_022740616.1:0-658 GCF_011630105.1 Anneissia japonica
TTTAGGCATGTCACATGTTTTTGTCATATCAAATTTGATCGTCTGGACAGGACTTAAAATGTTCATTTTTAGTAGTCTTGCATCATTATATTATCTTTATACATTTTCTTCTTATTTGACATACTGAAAGTTTATTGAGGTCTAGAAATTAATTGAGGTCAGTCATTTTCTATCGTTTTATCATGGTTTTAAATGGCACCCAAACTGAACCCATTTTAACAGCTCAGGCCTTGATGACATTAAATATCATGTGACCTGTCAATACTGTATCTACTTTCAATGTTTTTGACAATTTCACAAATGAAACATAAATCAGAGAAATGCCACTAATCATGACTTTACACTGGGGCAGATGCAGGGGGTGAAATTGCACCCCTGCACCCCCCTTAGATTGTATTATGAAAAATAATTATTGTATTGTATTGTTGATATGAATTTCCAGTAAGACATGAAAGTTCAAGTTCTGGGCACCTACAGGTCCAAATTCTCATCCACCCCACCTTCAGTACTGTTTTTATCTTCCTTGGATTTGATTCAGTGTCAATGGAAAAAGTTCACACTTTGATCGGTTTAATTAAAACTCCTCTGTCTACCTCATCTTATTTTTGAAAAAGACTACAAATATAAACTGGTAATTAGATACCAATTCAATTATTGC
>NW_022740617.1:0-1070 GCF_011630105.1 Anneissia japonica
ATGAAAAAATAATATAAGGTAATTAAAAATTATCATTGTAATTTAAAACCTTTTAATAAATTGTCTGAAGCCACGATACATGACATCCTTAAAACATTTAATTCCCATTCTAAATCAATGTATTAGTTAATATAATGAAAATAATAAATGAAAATATGATAGGTAATTAAACTGTTTGAAGTGATCATTATGGAATGATAAACATATGCATACAGTACATACAAGGTTAACATATCGTGCTGATAGCCCATTTCAATAATTAACAAACAATGACGTAATATTGTATATAATAATAAGATAAAGCCTGGACATACAGTATTTAATAATGCATACAGAGTGCCAGAAGAACGGTGGACTTGCTTAAATGCTGTCGACCTTTCTTCCCTCAGGTCATTGGTAACTAAAAGTAAACATATATTTATCAATTAATGGCATCAACCAAAAAATATTAAAGAAAAGTTTATAAACAATTAATATATAAAATCCACAAATGAGCAGTCATACAGGCAATACAAAAATAATATTCAGCACAATCAAAATGGTGAATGACATTGTGACCTGTTCCGACACTGAAAGTCAGACTTAGAAATCTTAACTGTAATATTATAGCTAGCAACTTCTCATGAAAAATATAAAAACGTCACGCCTAAGAATCACTAGTTAAAATAATTAGATTAGGCCTATGTGCCAGTACTAGGGCAAATACAACCGGGCCGCTAGCATGAGACAGACAAGGCGCATTTTAACTCATCCATCATGATATTCCTAGATTTGTTCTTGATTTAAAACTATAAAAAGGAACATTTGTCATTAAATGCCTCGCAGTTTAATAATACACTTAGGCATAGGCCTAGGCCTACAGCACATGATAACTGTAGAACTAGCTAGGCCTAGGCCTAGGATCCGTATTTAGATAGAACCATGACAAAACCAAAAAACCTGACGTCAAATAACACCAACAAACTATTGCAGAATACGGATTTTTTTTTCCCCTAGGGCATGAGCATTAAACCCTCAGCTCCCAGTGCGCCTTTGTGCTCCCTTCGCTAGCAAATCTGTTCTTATACTTA
>NW_022740619.1:0-1608 GCF_011630105.1 Anneissia japonica
TATAATTTGTGTGTGTAGCACTCTGTTTATATAATTAAATAATGGTGAAAACAGAGCTCGAATAAATGAAAAGTGATATGAGTATCGTATCGGGAATAGCCTATCAAATAACCAAAAAAAAAGTTCCTTCTGTTTGAAAATGTGACCCTGGCGGCGGGAATTAAAATGTGATTTCTTGCTGTCAAGGTGAGTGCCATACATATTGACCAATAGGGGCCCCTTGGTATATCGCATATACAACCCAACCAGGACACTTTCCTAAGAATACTCTAAGATAAGATAAGATAACTTTATTGTTCCACAAGGGAAATTCTTCTGCTCGTCATGTAATGTAAAACAAATATAAAAACATACAAAACAGTCACTATAGAAAATATAACAATTTACAAGTAAAATACAATGACTACCATCGATAAAAAAATTGTATTACAATTATGATTATTTTTATTATTATTATTATTATTATTATTATTATTATTATTATTACTATTATTGATTATTATTATTTTTATTATTATTATTATTATTATCATTATCGTAATTAATACAGTTAAATGTATTATTGATATTATTATATTGATAATGAATTATCTTCTAAACCTCTTGTTGAACTGGGTGATGCCGGAGGGGATAAATGACTTCGCATAACGGTTTGTTTTTGCTCTGTGTAGCCTCATTCTACCACTTGGATTAAGTTAGTTAATAATAGCATAATTGAGTGGATGAGAAGGTATCTAACTCAATACGATGGAAGGTTTTCTGAAGATGTTCTAGATACACCTCACTAATGGAGGGCAACTGTAGAAAAATTATTTTACAAGCTTGACGGATGAAAGTGTGAATACGTCCTTTATCCACTCCGGCAGCATTACCAGCCCAACAAGCAAGGCAATATGTCCAAACACTACAAACAACAGATCTATAAAAAGAAAGCAACATAGGTTCACTGGAATTAAATTTAAATAGAGTTCTCAAACAATACATTCTAGGATTTAATTGTTTACACAGGAAGTCAATATGGTCACTCCAGCTCAATCGATTGTTAAAAACAATGCCCAGATATTTATAATTATCATCTATTTCTATTTCTTCTCCTTTTATGGTTATTGGTTGAAATTGAAATTTATATTTGGTTCTAAAGTCAACAATCGTCTGCTTTGTTTTTGTAGTATTAATTTGTAGGTAATTATTGTCGCAAAATTCAACAAACCTTTTTATTTCGTTACGATAATGTGTGTCGTTATCTGAAATAATGAGGCCGATTGTGCTGGTATCACCAGCGAATTTTACAACTGGGCAAAGCTCACTAGATGATCTATAGTCAGCAGTATACAATGAATATAACTTAGGCGCTTTAACTGTACCCTGAGGAACACCCGTATCAGAGGTAAGAATTTCGGATTTCGGAACTTCATTTATTTTTACAAATTGTTTCCTATCACAAATAAAATTTAAAATTAAACGTACAATTGGACGGGGGGAACTGCATATCCAACATTTTTCTCGCAAGAACATGTAGCTGTATAGTATTGAATGCCGACTAAAAGTCAAAATACATGATACGTGCAGAATGGCCTTTATTTGTATTATCAAGATGTGAGTATAGAC
>NW_022740620.1:0-620 GCF_011630105.1 Anneissia japonica
CTACACTTTGTTGTCGTCGGGGTATAATTCTGTATCTAAATGAACAAGGAGCGAACCTAGCTAGTAAACATCTAGGCTAGGCTAACTGATTTTTAAAATCAATAACCCACCAAGACTATCTGTCGTTTTCTTCTTTGCAACAGCGGACGAAAAAAAGTCAGTTATTCTACAACGTTTCATGATTCTATATCACTAAACATTAACAAACACTCGTTTTGACGCACTCCGTTCTGTAGCGTGTCTGCTGTTTAAAACAAACTTCCTAGCCTAATTTTGAGACTGGCTATGATGACTGAGATGGACTATGTTGATTTATTAATAATATTTTGTTTGGGATGAAAAAAAAGGAGAGTCCATTTCCCGAAAATGCTCCATCAGCACATAGCTTAGTGTGCACGATGGACAGTATGGCTATGGAATTTACTAACCACACAATCCACATTTAGGTGATTAAGTCGCAAAACTTTATTTGCATTTGGTGGATTAAGTCGCAAAACTTTAGCTTCGTTTGGTGGCACCATTTACTCTAGGTAGACGGCGACCGGTTTCGTTACCGGGTTGGTACATTTCTTACAAACATTCAGCCAAAGGCCAGTGAAAGTTGAGACGGCAGCCGTGTT
>NW_022740621.1:0-1108 GCF_011630105.1 Anneissia japonica
TCACTTGGTACTTCCATAAAGGTGGTTTTGAATTAGGTCTCATAATTAGAGGGTGAGGTCAGTGTTAAAAAATTGCTTGTTAGTTGGTGCATTAAAAAATTGGTCTTGGAATTAGAGGGGCGTGTAGCTTTTGCGTTGTGATTTCGAAGAAACTCAGTTGGCTGCTTGCATCACGTCTTAAAACATTACCTCCATGCATGGTAGGCCTACCACATGTAAATTCTTAGATATAGGGTAAAAAACTAAAACTAAACAAAATAATTTACAGTGGTGTAGTATAGGCTACGATAGACGTACATTGCGCCTGTTGCATTTTTGTCTATTTCAAACAAAACATATTAATTGCGTAATATTTTTCTTTCAGGCCATACGGCTAGAACTACCGCCTTATTCCAAACACGTCCTAATGCAGAAACAACTAGGCCTATTACGCACAGAACAGAGCCCAAAGGTGGGCGATTAAAATGACAGAAATAGTATTGTTTTCAGTCTATTGAATATTGTGATGTATACAAAAATTAGTGTCTTCTTAATAGAAGTTTAATGTGTTAAATTTACCATTCTGCACACTCGAAAAATGTCCCCTCTAAATATAATGGAGGCGTCCCCTTACTAAGGAAATTTTCTTCCTCCATGTTCTTACTAAGAATTGGCTGTAGAGTAATATTTGCCCTTGTTTTTCTCTATGGTTTTACGTAAAAGCGTGTCCTTCATAGGGGTGTCCCATATAAATGAGGGGTTCTACTTGTAGTTACAGCTTGAAATGTGGTCTTTTAAATTTGAGTGCATTTTGGGCTCTTTTTCGGTAAAAAATATTCTACTTTCGAGTTTATTTACGCGTTTTACTTGAGAAACACAATTTAATTTTTATTTTGCCTAACTTGACGAGTATGCATTGCTAATATTAGCTAAATAGTTTCAATAATTATTCAAGTTACCACATGAGATTAGTATATACTTATAAACGCCAAAAACATAATAGTAGTATTACAAATGTGGATAGTATTGTAGATGATAGTGTAGTATTGCAGATGTGGATTAGGATGTTACAGGCCTATATTAAAATCATGTTTTTGTATAGCAATTCAACTGCGTTAATATCCTCCTG
>NW_022740622.1:0-693 GCF_011630105.1 Anneissia japonica
AAATAATACTGTATAGAAGCCAGAATTACGGTATGTGGTGCAGTACTCACTGTGAAGTATTAATTAGTTCCTATGCATGTAATGCAATAGGAACTATTGTAATCACTTTTCACATTTCTTTTGTTTTTTATTGTGTGTAGTATGTGTGTGCGTATGTGTGTAGACATTTATGCAAATGCGCATGCGTCAAAGAAAAGTTTTCCGACATTTTGTTTTACATCGCGATGCGAAGTTCGATGTGGATTTTCTGCAGAGTTCAGTCAGGGCTCACGCTAACCGATCGGCAAGTCGGCATGCATGAAACTAATTTGGTTTTACGGCAAAAAAAATCAACTGCTGTGGCATAGGTATTTTGAAGGAGGCCTAAAATAAAACAAAAAGGTTTTAATACTTGCTGAAATACATCGTTTTTTCATTTAGATCTCCATTTTTCACTAACTCCATGCGACGTTTTTTCTGTTGTATGAGTCAGTCCATAGAGCTATTAAACAACTAGAGTGTTAACAAGATTGCGCAGCAATGCAGAGTTATGTAGGTGTACCATCCAAGATGGCCGTTGTAGTAAAGCGCCACCTGCAGGCTTAGTATACATATTATTACATATTAATAAGCCCTCTGACTGACTATCATTTCATTAATGATAATGAGTAATGGTAATAACAAATTATTAAACTATTGTAGCCAAAACGAGGC
>NW_022740623.1:0-976 GCF_011630105.1 Anneissia japonica
CTTCTCAGGATCAGGTTTTATACCATTGTCGGTTAGAAGGTGTCCAACATAGGAAACCTGACTCTATCGAAACTTGCATTTGTTCAAGCGGAGTCCAACCTTTTGAATTCTCTGTGGCACCTCCTTTGAATTCTTGTCATGCTCGTCTTGATCTTTACCAGTGACTAGCAGGACATCCACAATTATCTCACAAGGATATCCTTCAAAGAGTATTTCCATTGTGCGTTGAAATACTTCTGATCCACTATTGATATATACCCTTGTTCAACTACCCAGGTCGTTAGCATGTGGGCCCCATGTAGATAAATATGGACATGTCAATATGTATTTTCCCAGATATTTGGCACATCTAACCCATGTGAATTGAATATGGGCATTCCCATAATTATATGCCCAGTTATTTGGCATATTGGTCCCATGCAAATTAAATATGGGCATGCTCATAAGTAACTGCCTATATATTTGGCATATGGGCTGCATTTGGATTAAATATGGGCTTCCCATATTTACTTGCCCAGGTATTTGGCATATGGGTCCTATGTATATTATATGTTTCCATGCCCATAAGTATTTTCCCAGATATTTGGCACATGGGCCCAATGCGAAATTAATATGAGCATCCATGTTCAACTACTTAGGTATTTGGCATGTCGGCCCCATGTAGATAAATACAGTATGGTCATGCCCATATGTTTTTTCCCAGATATTTGGCACATGGGCCCCATGCGGATTAAATGTAGGCATTTTCATATTTATCTGCCCGGGTATTTATCATATGGGGCCCATGTACTTTAAATATGGGTATTCTCATATATATTTGCCTATATATTTGGTATATGAGCTCCATATGGGTAAAACACGGGCAAGGCCCATATGTGATTGCCTAGACGGGTCCCATAAGGAAAAATATTGGGTAGCCCATAAGACTTTGCCCAGATATTTTGCATATGGGCCCCATGTGGGTTTGTTACCTGGG
>NW_022740624.1:0-1403 GCF_011630105.1 Anneissia japonica
CATCATCTCCCCCATTTGAGGATCCCTAGATACGCCACTGAATCGAGCATCCAAGCGTCTAAGATTAGTTAAAACCACCAATCTACACCTCCCACTACTCAGTGAGTTATTATATCTTATTTATTATAAAGAATTATTAGTTTATTGTTTATTTTTGTTGTTATAATATTATTCAGGACCCATAAATTCCAGCTCAACAAATTTGAAAGGGTAATACCCATACCAAATATTGTTAAAAAATAATGTTATATTTCCAGGTTAAACTTTAATAATGATTTCATGTGCATAAAGATCCCCTTTGGGTTGATTAAAACCACCAATGTAAACCTGCCGCTACTCAATTAGTTATTAGGCCTAGGCTATAGCTTTAAAAAGAATTACTAGTTTAGATATTGTTTTTTTTGTTGTTGTTGTTATAATATTGACCCATATATTCCAGCTCATTAAAATTGAAAGGGTAGTACCCATAACATATATTGTTAAAAAATATTTTCAGGTTCAACTTTAATAATGATATCAAATGCATAAATATTCCATTTTGATGGGGGAGTTCTAACATTGGTTCCTTTCGTTAAAAGTGGAGGGTAAATCCCTTAGTGGATTAAAAAAAGAGAAGTGATACTAAAATACTATAAAGGGTACCTGGAACTTGGACATGTCCTGTTCAAACCTCATGATTTGAGAATAAACAATAACACATCTAACAACATAACACCAATAATTTGTAAAGTCATAAAAACTGGAACAGGATCTCAGTCATCTCATCAACACATGATATCACCATTCCAACATTAATTATCTATTAATGGGGCAATGGAGCATGGAAGTCCATGCTAGGATCATCTTCTTTGTGGATTATGGGTAAATCTACCCCTACCACCATATAGCCTACTTCAAGATTATCCTCAAATAGACACTTCTATCAGCCAACCACCAGGATTAGCCGTGAAAGAAGTCGGAAACATACGGGTAGGTCATTTTAGTCTTTTATTGCCGTAACCATGGAAGTCCAGTATATTCCCTTAATGTTTACATTAATTACAGTAATACAACAATTTAAACATTTGCTTCTAAATTTCCATTGATATTTAGGCCTAGCATAGCTATACAGATCTTTTACTTTAGCTTTGACCAGGCAACTTTTGGTTGTGAACTATCTTATTAGATAAATAAAAAATATTCACCATCACATCATCATTACAATGATCACCACCACCACCATCATCATCATTGACCAAATATTTTTATCACAGTTGTCATCATCACCACCAACATAATGGTCATTTTTCATCATTTTCATCACAATCATAATCATCATTATCATTGCCACCACCATCATAATCATCATCACTATTAATATCCTCATTGACCAAATATTTTGATAACAATTGTAAATATAATAT
>NW_022740625.1:0-1132 GCF_011630105.1 Anneissia japonica
CCAAAAAAGTAAACCATTTAAATATTCTATTAAATTTAAGGAACTCAATTGTTTAACTTTATTTTTTTTAATCAATAATAAGAAAAATGTAAAACAAATTATCATATGCATTGAGTGGAATAAACCCATTCCTGAAATAATTAATTTCAGCCTGTAATTAATTGTATATCAATTTATCCATAACTTTATTTAAAAAATTATGCTGACGATATTGTTTATATGCAGGGACATTTTGAGATGACAAATCTGCAAATGATCATATTTTGGATAAGGCTGATATATGAGTATGCTGTACTGCTACATGGCTCAGAGGAGAAACCTTTGATCAATGGAATTATAGCATCACCGACAATTAGTCTGATTGGGACGCACAAGGACCTACTCACGGGGAGTGATGCTGAGAAGCAGGCAGAGGTAATATATTGTAGGTCTGTGAGTGTTTACTATATTATTTGTTTCAAAATTCATTGATATATTCATTTACACCTACTATAAATTCTTCTATTCAAAGGTTGATGACATGTTCGACAGAATATTTAAGGAACTCGAAGAAACGCCATACGAACGTCACGTGGATCGTGAGAGGTATGCCGTAGACAACACCACAGCACTGGATGAAGGGATTCAAAGACTGAAAATAAACGTAGGCGGTTTCATGAAGGGAATGGAAAGAACTGTTCCAATAAATTGGATGGACTTCCAAATTGAGGTACAAGAAGCCGGGAAAACAACTTTGCGCATGTCCTTAGATAAGGTATTGTACGCAATAGTATTACAATATAAGAAACTCTTAATAAATTAATTTATTCCAAGGCCGTAGGAAGCGGTTCGGCTGCTTTGGAAGGCCGTATATGCTACTCGAGTTTTCGGCCTAAAAATTCACAAATTAATATTGTTTGTGTGCCCAAATTGTAATTTTAACACAATGTAGTTTTTTTTTAAAACAAATATTACAGTATGCATGGCCTGACTCAGCATGCACACACACACACACACACACACACACACACACACATACACCCACCCCCACACACATACACACACGCAACTACACACGTAAGTGATATTTTTGAAAGTATTTTCTCGTTGGCCGGACCAATAATATTTGCTTCTAACTTGCCTGATTTCCGGT
>NW_022740626.1:0-1412 GCF_011630105.1 Anneissia japonica
CTGTGCTCGCGGCACCATTTCCACTTGCAAAGAGCAGCAGCCGTGTTGGTTAAATGTAACCAGAATCTAACGAAGACAAGAAAACACTTCAAACTTCACAAAAACTCTACCTGGACCTGGACGTTTTATTTTATGGTGAACTTCATACCACCAATGAAGATAACTTTTTTTAAATTCACTGAGTGGCAGTTTACATAACAATTTACAATATATTTTTTATACATGTATGTCTGTGGTTAAGATAAATTTTATCATTTAAAACTAGTCTTTTTTTCACAATTCTACGTTGGCAAAAAGCTAGTTATTCTTTCAGGACATATACTAAATAAACTGTTAATGTGCCATTGACATGTACATTCATGAATTAAGCTACTACACGGTTGGCCGATTAAGATCACAAAAACAAATTTTTACATTTATGCTACATCTTTTTGTCGTCGTTAGGCATTTTAATATATTTTTATATCAAATTAAAAATTAATCAGTGATCAAGTAATTAAAAGTGCTATTATTAATCGAAATTCCGTCGTTCTACGTTGCCTAGAACCGGTTAAATTTAATTTTTAAATTAAAAATTTGATCAAATTTGGCGACAGAGGGCGGGCTTATATACTATTTAACAGGCCACCATTTTGTTTTTAAATTTTTTTTATATTTTTTTTCAAATCTTGATAATATATTCTTATTTATTATGTCAGTTTTTGTACGATCGAGCCATCCGTTGTCGAAATAGGTGTTTTGATTATTACGAAAACGAAAATGGTTTAGTATGTTCTACATTAAAAGATTTTAAAATTAAGCAACAAAACATGTTTCGTAAACGGATAGCTTGATCGTAACAATTTTTTTAAATACAATTTAAGAAATAATATCTAGAATCGGAAAATGTTAAAAAAATACAAACCTGACTAGTAAAAACAAAATGGTGGCCTGTTAAATAGTATATAAGCCCGCCCTCTATCGCCAAATTTGATCAAAATTTTAATTTAAAAATTAAATTTTACCATTTCTAGGCAACGTAGAACGACGGAATTTCGATTAATAATAGCAATTTTAATTACTTGATCCATGATTAATTTTGAATTTGATATAAAAATGTATTAAAATGCCTAACGACGACAAAAAGATGTAGCATAAATGTAAACATTTCTTATTGTGATCTAATTGGCCAATATTTTAGGCCGTGTAGTAGCGTCATTCATGAATGTGCATGTCAGTGCCAATGGCACATTAACAGTGTATTTAGTACATGTCCTAAAAGAATAACTAGCTTTTTGCCAACGTAGAAATTGTTAAAAATAGACTAGATTTAAATGATAATATATCTTAAACGCAGACATACATGTATAAAAAAAAAATTGTAAATGGTCAAGTAAACTGCCACTTAGTGAATTCCAAAAAAGTATGAAGTT
>NW_022740627.1:0-521 GCF_011630105.1 Anneissia japonica
CTAACTAATGTATGAATGCTGCTTTTATCTGTAATTTTCGATTACGAAATTGAAATGATACTCTTAAGAAGCCTAAGCGTACAATGTAAGAAAGGTACGACTATGGATGACTGTGCTCAAAAAGTACTTTCATTTGGATTTGAAGACGTGGCTTGTACTGGGTTAGCGTACCCGTGGAAGTGGTAGGCCTTATACGAAGACATTAGTTAAAACCAGTAACATCAATGACACGGGTAGGCATAATCAGAAACCATTAGACACTATAAAATGTAAAACCTAACCTTGAATGTACTCACCAATTTCAAAGGCGTGGATGATAACCAAGTTCTACACTACACTGAGCTTCAATAGGCATGACTAACGTCCTTTGCCATTGTTAAAACTGGATTGAGTATAAAAAGAATGAGGAAAGGAACACCTATTCAGATAACTTAGCAACATCGCCACTATCCATTGTTAGGTTTATTTACAAAGAACATGGCGTCACTATAATGGCAATTAGGGTTAATCTGGCATGTGAC
>NW_022740628.1:0-658 GCF_011630105.1 Anneissia japonica
TAACAGTTTTTCTCTCTATATATAGAAAGAGCCTGTTTAATAATTAAATAGTACGCACAAACTCCAAAATCGGAGGTTTGAAGTTTAAAAACTGCGATTTTGGAGTTTTCGCGTAGGCCTATGTATGCAAAACCTCCGAGATCGGGGGAAAAAAAATCGAGTTTTCGCTCATATTACGCAAAGCAAAGCTTTTACGTAGGCCTACGCAAAACCTTCGAAATAACCTTCGAGTTGGTTGACTAAAAGTTTTGCTCTATATAAAGAAAGCTTGTTTAATTATTAAAAATGGTACAAAGAAACTTCGAAATCGGAGGTTTGATTGAACGTTTGAAAACTCTGATTTTGGAGTTTTCGCGTATGCCTATAGTATAGGCATACACAAAACCTCAAAATTCGGAGGTTTTTGGCGGCGGGCGCAGATATATTCGGATTAGATGTGTATAAGAGACAGGTGTTTGACTATATCCATTTTGAGTAACAAAATCACAAAACAGCATTAAAAACAATAGTATGGAGCAGTTTAGCACTGTGTTAGACCATATCCATATTGGCTATTGTCGAGCATGTAAAGAATGAGTAACAAAATCACACAAAAAAAAAAAAATAGCAAGTGTTGTATAAAACAGTTTAGCAGTGAGGTTGACTATATCCATGTTCA
>NW_022740629.1:0-1789 GCF_011630105.1 Anneissia japonica
TAAAAGAATGTGTAAAAAAACCCAGGTCATGGCTTAATTAGGCAAATGAAGGGTTGCAACAACATAGAGACAAGAAAAACATGATGAAAATTTAAAAGAAATCATTTACAAATAAAGACAATTCACCCACAGATAACATAGCTGCTGGTCAATGCCAGCGTGCTAATTTGCTTTTGATACTTTTTACATCGCTTATTACTTAATTTTAATATGTTAGTTAACCTTGTTTCATTATCTTTAGAAAATATTCCCATAGAACTCACCTCCAGGCAAAACAATGTGCATTTGTAGCCTTGAACTTTCGAATCGTTGAAGATGTCATCATATTTGCTACATTTATAATCATGTGCCTTGGTCGTACTTGGTTCTGTGGCACCGTCAATTTAATTCAGTTTACAATTACAAGCTTATAAGCATAGGCGTAGATCCCGGGGGTGGGGGGATAGGGATATATCCCCCTAATATTTGACATGGAGGGGATGGTCCATTGTATCATCCCCCCTCCCCAATATTTTGACTATGTATGGGATAAAATGGAGCTTTACACACTTCAAAAGACTGTCACAGAAATAATTTGTACTGTCTTATGCGCTTACAAAGATGAAAATTAGCATAATGTATTAACGTTGATAACAAAATTATTTTATCTTGTACCAATCTAAGCTCTTCTTTCCTTAGATGTTAAACATTGGCGCCACACATTGGCGCTAACACCAGGCGCGTAACAGGGGGTCTTGGGTCAGAGTGGGTATATATTTTCCCGTTTAGTAATTTACCATACACCCCACCCCACTCCCCATATAGAAAACAATACGTCATGACTTATCTTATTTATAATATAGGCCACACACGTGAGTTTGAAACTAAATATAAGCAATTTCATCATGGTTTTATTTATTACAAACATATTTTTCACCATCAATACACATTGAGGTCCTTCTTTTAGGTTAAAACAATCTATCTTAAATCTGTCATTCTTGAGTTTGGGACTATTATGTGTTTAAATAACCTAAAAACATAAACCTAAAAAGCCCTAAAAAATATTTTTGTGTTTTTAATTCTAATTTCGTCGGAATTGATGAAAACTCCCTAAATGTGCAATTTATAGAAGAAACTGGCCTAACTTAACAAGAAATGCGCGCAAAGAATTTGAGAATTTTAGGCACTTTCAGAGGATGCATTTGTCAAGGAGTGGGGAAAGATTTTCCAAAGATAGATATTTTCCCCTTGTCCCCCGGTGTTTTTAATTCTAATTTCGTTGGAATTGATCAAAACTCCCTAAAATGTGCAATTTTTAGAAGAAATTGGCCCATGCTAACAAGAAATGCGCGCGAAGCGCGAGGAATTTGAGATTTTTAGGCACTTTCAGCAGATGAAAAGGGCATTTATAAAGGGGTGGGGAAGACTTTCCAAAGATAGATATTTTCCCCTTGTCCCCCAGTGGTTACGCCATCGGGCAGCATAGATCAAAGGAGTTATGACTGTTTTTGAAGTGGAGAAGAGGTTGCAGGGTGTTGTGAGTCTGGCCATTATGATATCTTCCTTTTTATTCTTGTCTTTATTTTTCTCTTCTCTTTTTCTTTTCCTTTCCTTTTCTTTTCCTCTTCTTTCTTTTTCCCTCCCTCTCCCCTCTTTCTTTTCTCTTATTACCCAGCCCGGTACGACGGCTTGGTCAGCCCGGTAAAAAAAGTCAGGGGAGGGGAAGTTTCCCCCTCTCCCACCCCCGCGCCTGTTACGACACTGGCTAACACGCCAATCATCCCCCCTCCCACCAATGAAAAATACTTTT
>NW_022740630.1:0-600 GCF_011630105.1 Anneissia japonica
TCCGGCCATCTCGAGAGGTACTATTTCCTCAAATTTTCTCACCTCAGCCCCAGCCATGGTGGGGCCGAGTTGTTTGTGAAATCACGTTTTTGAAGTAGCCCTATGTGAAGTACATACTCAAAGACAATGTTTTTAAGCTTTGTTTTCTATGGTATATCACACACACATTAATAAGATCTCTTCAAAAATCCCTGATAAAAGATCTTTTTTTTTTTTTTTTTTTTTTTGGCGCTTCATTTTGACTAATAGTGATGTGATGATAATGAATGTTACTAAAAGTGTCATTTCTGGCCATCTAGAGGTAATATTTCCTCAAATTTTCTCACCTCAGCTCCAACCATGGTGGGGCTGAGGTGGGTGTCAACTCACAAAATGCCATTCCCCTCCACCTTTCAAAGCAGATCTGTGCCCTTGTTTTAGGATATGATCTGGTTTTTCATGTCCATTTTTCGTGATTATGACTATTCTGGATAAAGAATGTTCTGAGCAGCCCCCCCCCCTTCATTTTTTTAAGGGAAAAAATATATCCAAATTGAAGTGCGAGAGTGTAGGCCAAATTTCCGGCCATTTAGAGATGCCCTAATCATAAATTTTCGAATT
>NW_022740631.1:0-941 GCF_011630105.1 Anneissia japonica
GACATAAATGAAAATAAGAGGGACTGTTAGGCATAACCCAGTAAAGATATGATTATATCTTGGTGACTGTCCGTAGTAGGGTGTGGGTGTATTCTATTTGTATCCTTAATGTAAAGCGCCTTTGAACATGAGTACTCATGAAAAGGGCGCTATAAAAATTTGGTAAATAAAATAAATAAAAATAAGGAAAAAAAAAACGATCGCCAAAAAGGCCTCCGAGGTTATTTCAGTCTTTAAAACATACAAAAAAGTTAGCGGGGAATTCCCCTGGATCCCCTGTAGTGTTATGTCGATTGGCCCAACTTTTTCCCCACCCCCCTTTCTGTCAACCCACTCCCACCCCACTTTTGTCGACATCTCTTGATCCGCCCCCGAATATGGTGTGTGCGCAGGAGGGAACTCATTACCCATACCACGTTTCCCAACCCCATTTCTCCATACCATGTCCCCACTTCGTCGTTCCATTCAGTTGTCCCCACCCTTTCGGTCCCACCTATTAGCCTATCCTAAACAAATTCAAAATGCTTTTACATTTTCAGAATTCAAAATATTTAAACATTTTGTACCAGACAAAATTGCACCGCTGGGAGGCTATCCTTTTACTACGTAACGTAAAATGAGTAATTCTAGTTATTATTTATATTATCATTATAAAACAGTATTTTTATATTTAATTTATTTCTGCCCTGTCATGAAAACCCACTCAACTTACACTTTTTTCAAAATGTACTTTATAGCTATTTGCTCTTTTTGGGACATGTGTATTTAGAATTATGAAATTATAACTGAAAATATGAAATTCAAAATTAAAATATCACTCAACTGCAAGTCACAACTTTTCAATCGTACATAAGTGAAGCTGACGAGAAACAATACATACAGTGGCCCAAGCCTATGTCGTAATTACGACATAAATATGTCGAAATTACGACATACGTATG
>NW_022740632.1:0-536 GCF_011630105.1 Anneissia japonica
GCTTAGGTAGTTAGGGACGTCCTGGGTACGACATTAAACTCCATCCGGTCGAAGCGTCGGTGACTATTTAACTGACAACCCTCTCAAATATGTCTTAGTGGCTGCCGAGGGGAGGGTGTTTATGGTCACCCAGCAGCAAGAAAAACCAACAGCTGAACAAAGGGCGGATGAGCTCCTCAGAGTCAATGGCCAACCATTAATTAGTTTAAGGAATAGGAGTAGTTTAGTCTCATTGTTATTATTGTTGTTATGATTATTTTTATTTTATTTTATTGTTATTATTTTATTGTTATTTGCATTTTCTGAGTTGGCCTATATTATTTCTCTGTAAAGCGCATAAGGGCAATGTGCAATATGCGCTATATAAATATAACATTATTTATGGCAGGGGTCTCCCTCCCCCAAAACAAGTTTTTTTAATTGGGACTTTACTGCAGATGGCCGGAAATGGCTGGGATGGGAAAACTAGGCCTATTTTTTTTGTTGTGGTCCGACTGCCGACAAGCTTTGGCCGATGGGGTGGGGGGGGGGGGCTT
>NW_022740633.1:0-697 GCF_011630105.1 Anneissia japonica
AAGACTTCTAGATACGCTACTGAGCGGAGGTCTCGATTATTGCTACACAGAGAAGCATGCAATGAGAAAGAGGACTGCATAGGCCTATTAATATATGAATTTTTAAAGCACATACCCTTTGATATTGTATATTTTATATTGTTAGTCCAAATTAGGCCTACTGTAGGATTTTGAAGAATGTCTGTGTTAGAGATAACTTTTTTCCGATTAATCCATTTTAATGAGCTATTGAAAATTTAGCAGGTGGTTTTTAATTGGAGAGAGACTGAGAATTTTTCTAATTTTTTGGAAAGACAATGATGTAGTATAATACATAGGTCTACTCCAATCGAAATGCACGCCGTCGTGCATGAATGATTGAATGAATGATGACTGATTTGCATAATATAGGCCTACTAATATAGTATGATGCAGGTCCGTATCCAGCTTTTTGAATGGGGGGGGGGGTGCGTTTTGCGAGCACAGCGAGCAACCAAGTTTGGCGCCAGGGGGCCGCCCAGGGCCCCCGGTCGGGGTCCAGGGGCGGAAGGCCCAGAAAAATTTGCTTTCTTACGTCCTAGTAGACTAATTTGAAGGCATTTTATCATTTTAATCTCTATATGTCCGTGAACACAGCGATAGGGCCTATCAAAAAATTACCAGTGGAGGACATGGAGAAACAAGTAAATTGTTTCCCAAATGAAAAATACTACCGTAC
>NW_022740634.1:0-691 GCF_011630105.1 Anneissia japonica
TTATTTGGTCAACAGATATTGTTTCAATCGCACAACTTTTTGTTTGAGATGTTGTATTCATAATATTCAAACAAGATTGGGCGAATGTTATCGACTTCAACGATGAAGTTGCGTTGTCGTCTGCATAAGCCCATTCACTAACAACTGATGACAAGTAGGTAACATGTTGGCACTCAGATGTGACGAAAGAAACGTTATAATATATACCATCATCGCTCGGAAAATGTTCAGCTTTTAGGTTAGAAAGACTAACATTAGTTTTTACTGTATTATTTATCACGTAATCTTTTAAATTGTGTGATGTGGAAATCTTATCGTTCGTCAGATATATTACACTCACAAGTTGCTCGTTACTTTGACACAAGCAGAACATTCGATTAGCGATAATAGGAGGTTTCGTATTACATTGGTGCGGAGTTTCTTGCATGGGATCTTGACTGACAACGCATGATGATCCAGATAAAGCATAGCCAATGCCACATTGCAGGTCTATGCATTCTTCCATGTCGTAATTATAGACTTTACCTATTCCACAATCCATAATTTCCGTGTACTCAATGTGTTTCGTTGTTAAGCTGATTTTTCCTTCAGCAAAATTGACTAGCATATTTAACGTTGTGTAAAGCGTTTTTAATTCCAATGGTTTAACCGTAGTAGGATGGCAACTATATGAATTAAAATCGTTACAAAT
>NW_022740635.1:0-1135 GCF_011630105.1 Anneissia japonica
AAAAAATGAATTCCATAGTTGAAACATACTGCATAATAGCAATTCCAAATATTTGGTGTTCATACTGAAAAGATGCTCTTTAGTTTGCAAAAGTTTGCAATCTCGAAAATAAGCCCATCCAAGTATTATATCAGGGATGGTGTGGGCTCTATTACTTAGCTAAAGAGGATTTAGCTAGCAAAATAAGGTGAAATTATGTGATTTTTTTGCTAAGCACATTTCCAAGTGGGAGGCAGCGAATGCACACTGTACATAATTATGAAGCAACTGCCAGTAGCTATCTTTACTGCATAACAATGTTCACAAATTGTTTACATTTACTACTGCATTATAAAGGTGTCTTCTGTGTTGTTTGTTATGAAACTCATATCAAACACGATTGAATTATTTCAGAGTTTTACTTAGTTGTTGCAGGAAGACTGAACAATTATATATGAAATATGAAATTGAATAAATAAATACAGAGAAAACATTTTGCAAATTTAGCTTGTGCATTCGTGAGAAATTTATTTATTAATATACCCAACTCTAAAAAATCATGGAATTTGGTGCCAGTATTTTTGGAGAATTAATAAACCATTTTGGCAAGAAGATATTAGCCATGTCAGCTTAGCTGGCGGTAGCCACTGTGTGTGCTAAAACTTTGGAGATCTCTTGGTCCTCGGTACAATTCCCATCGCTGCTCTCTTTGTATTTCAGTTTCAGGGCTGAAATGCAAGTTACGATAACGCACCCTGTTTGGATGAGACGTTTAAGCTATTGGTCCTGTGTACAATAGCCCACAGAGTATACTTTTCGGAAAAGAGTAGGGGATTGTCTCCTGGTGTACTGCCCAATCACCAACAGAAGGACCCCACTGGAAACAAGTTTTCTTCAGACTTTCTTGGGTTATTCTTGGTGTTATCCACCGAATACTGTAAATAACCCAACCATCCATCCAGTCAAGAACCTTGCCATTTTTAGTTCCTATGCATGTAATGCAATAGGAACTATTGTAATCACTCTTGCTATTTCCTATGTTTTTTATTGTGTGTAGTGTGTATGTGTGTGTGTAGACATTTATGCAAATCCGCATGCGTCAAAGAAAAGTTTTCCGACATTTTGTTTTACATCGCGATGCGAAGATCGATGTGAA
>NW_022740636.1:0-616 GCF_011630105.1 Anneissia japonica
ACCGTCAATTTCTTAGTTTGTAAATTAATCACTAAAAATATCTTTCCCTTAAAAAAAAATATTAGAATTGAACAAAAATTCTTTAATATTTACTGGGCATATATATATATGACAACCTATTGAATTTTTGCCGTTTTTAATCAGCGGAAGTCTCTTTATTAGGCTTAGGGATTGGGTTTGTTTCAGTCTCTTGATGAAACTTTTCGTTGAGAAGGGTTACATGCTTGATACGATTACAGCATCGTGAAATTTGAATAAATAATACATTCCGCGTTACTTTGCACAGACCTTAAATTACTGTAGCTCCGGTAAACAATTTAAGGAATATCAGAAATAAACGTCTGAAAATCAATGACTGATTTTTATTTATTTATTTAGTGTTCGTGTGTATATATATATAAGAAATGTTACATTGTTACATGTGAAGAGATAACTATATACATATATAAGTAGGCCTAATATATATATATATAGGCCTATATATATGTATATATATATAGGCCTATATAAAATAAGTATGAATGCACAAAGTAGAAACATATACGTTGACACAGACAAACACATGTTTAATTTGAATATTTCGAGCACTCCTGTACTCTTCCAGCGAGAACATATT
>NW_022740637.1:0-1069 GCF_011630105.1 Anneissia japonica
TCATAAAGAAAGAATTCAACGTAGGCCTACGTACAGTAGTACCCCTCAATTGGGACAAGCCTAAGCTTGGTGACACTTTTTATCACGAAATGAATTAAAGTATATTTCTTAACACAGCCAACTCCATACAATGGACGGGCATTTGGGCGCCACAATTTGACGGTCCCGAAGGTGTCCCCTTAAAAGGTTCTACTAGTTTGTTGGCATAACAGTTGTATAACAGTATAATGCAGAAAAATGCCAAGATGGATGACGATGGCCTACCTAGTCTCACGCCTACGGCGTGAGAATCACGCCTCAGCGCCTCTTCTCACGCTCACCCGCTCAACAATCATTCGCACGCCGGTCGTCGATGAGGCCAAAAAAAAACAAAAAACAAACAAACAAACATAGACAAAAAAAAAACAAAAAAAACAAAACAAAAAACAAAAACCACGGAGTTATCTCATTAGAAAATTGATGAACGGGATTATGTAAAGTGGCAAGCCTGGCACCTCTGAATATAGGAGCAGTATGATGATGATACTGATGATAATAATAATGATTATGATGATAATGTGATAATGATGATGATGATGATTATGATGATGCGATGATGATGACTATGATTATTATAATGATGATGCTTAATAAATACCGGAGCTGCCTGTGATGATGGTGAAAATGACAATAATAATAATGTACAGTACATGGGCGGCGGAACCGGGGGGGCCGGGGGGGCCCGGGCCCCCCCACTTTTTGGCGAAAAAAATATATAATGTCTGGAGAACTTTGTATGATCGGAAATGCAAAAAAAGAAGGAGGGAAGAAGGAGAAGGATGGGAAAGAGAATGTTTTTCCAGTACCCGACCGAGTTACATCATTTTCTCGCAATTCACATTGGCGGATCTGGGAGGAGGGGATCATGGGTCCTAACTCCTCCCTTGTGCAACAAAAAAAAAGGGGGGAAAAGAAAAGGATTCTAGACCTACCTTTTGAGGACCCGTGAGCTGATTTTTATTTTTTATTAGAAAATTAGAATTTTGAAGAACATAAAATTCATTAAAACACACTTCAAATGTCGGGAAAG
>NW_022740638.1:0-993 GCF_011630105.1 Anneissia japonica
TCAGTCTTGTGTGACGTGGTACACTGATTATGAATACAAGAGTGCACAAACCCAATAATGAGTGTATATATATATTTACTTACTGCCCATTATGCCGAGTAGGCAAGTAGGACAGCAACAGAAGTTATCCACTCTGCTCTGTCCAAGGCCATGCGCTGTAGCGTTCCCCAGGTGTGATTCAGATCCCTCATTTCTCTTTCCACCTTCCTTCTCCAAGTGATCTTGAGTCTCCCCCTCTTCCTCTTCCCTTCTGGAGTCAGTAGAGTGCCGTTCTGGTAATGCTTCCCTTTTCTTTCCTTAGCACATGTCCAATCCATCTACAACGCCTTCTTTGTATGATTGTTTCCATGCATTCCAATTGGCATCTGTCATAAAATTCTTCATTTGATATGGTATTTGGCCACAATACGCGACAAATTTTCCTCAAGAATTTATTGTGGAAGACTGATATTTTTCGGAGGTCATTCTTTTTCATACTCCAGCATTCTGACCCATACAAAAGAGTTGAAAGGACACAGCTTTGATAAATCTTCAACTTGGTTTTGGTGCTGAACTGTTGTGATTTTCATATAGTATTTAGCATAGAGAATGCAGTCCTTGCTTTGTTTAAGCGGTTCTTCATGTCTACTCCTGCACCTCCATCTTGTGTTACAATACTTCCAAGGTAGGTGAATTCATCTGTTGTTGGAAGATCTTCTCCATGTGCCTGTATGCTTGGTGGGTTTTGAACATTAAGTGTCATTACTTCTGTTTTCTTTTAATTAATCTTCAGGCCAATTTGGTGTGCAAAGTCAGTTAGGCGGGATGTCTTCTCCTGCATGTGTTGATGAGTATGGGTCATCGTCCAGAGCCAGATCATCTGAAAAATCTAGATCCTCAAGCGGTGAGAATAGTGACCATCTAATATCCCTTGTCTGATCTGCAGTAGTCTGCCTAATCCAGTCAATAGCCAGGTTGAAGAGTAACGCAGACATAACGCACTCTTGTCTCACC
>NW_022740639.1:0-1341 GCF_011630105.1 Anneissia japonica
TTGAATGAATGGTTGACCATCACGTTTGGCTGGCTAGGTTTGATTTACATTTCGCATGTCTAGTCGTTCCAAAATGTAAATCAAACCAGTCATGCTTGGCTGGTTTTTGATTTACATTTCAGAACAAAAGTTTAAGAGGCTAGACTTTCGATAAAATCAGAACGTTTGGAAAAAAATTAGAACTACATATTAAAGAGACTAAACATACATTTTGGAAAATTAGAACTACGTTTTTAAAAATTAGACCTTCGTTTTGAGAAAGTAGATCTAGATTTTGAGAAATTACATCTATTTTAAGAAATTAGACATTAATTTTTGAAATTACACATTGTAACAATAGACTTTTGCTGCGTATGGCTCCCAATAAATATTTACCATCAAAATGTGTTATTGCATGATTACTGTATAAAGACTTATTTAATCTCAACCAGGTTACAGTAGAACAAAAAATGTAATTCTACTGGATTTGAACATTAATAGAATGTGTTGAGAATGATGTTGCTTCCATTAGATTTATTCATTAGTCATTTAGGGGATGCTTATTCAAGAAAAAATTTAACGCCTCAGGGAGTTTATTCAAGGGAGGCATTTATTTTAAATGAGGCTCAGAGGTGACGTATATTCGAGGGGGGCATTTATTCAAAGCAGGGCGTTTATTCAAATAAATACGCAGTGGTAAATAAAAAAGAGAAGCCCTGTTTACGGAGGCTTCACCGGTGCTTTTATTCACCCAATGCTTTCCTAGGTCAATGAAGGAAGGAGTATGATGTGTCTCCATTAGGCTGCCAATGTTTAGGGTATCCCAAGCTGCTGCTATGATAACAAAATAAACAGAAACTCTTTGAAATAAAAAATGCAACTATACCTCATTTGCATATAGAGTTTGCACATGCTCAGTTGAAGATCTATGATGGTTCCTTCATGCATTGAGACACATCAAGCAAATCGTGCAAGCAAAGATAGAATAAAAACAAAACAAACAGAAAGTCAAAAGTTAAAAACATAAACAAAACACTGGGATTTGTGCTAATTTTTATGTAAATTACTACAGTATTGATGTCTATGTTAATTATTATTGTTATGTGTATATTAATTATTATGATCTACTATATATTAATTCATAACAGACACAAGAGAACAGACTTTTTTGCAATTGTAAAATTTTTAATATAAATTAGAAAGCAAATTGCTTGCCTACCCCAGAAAATAGATGAGTTTTCTAGTGTCAGTCTCTTGTCAGTCTAATCCAGCAAGGCATATTGCTGCTGTCTATCCTAGGAGTTACTGATGCCAGCATATTTACTTACCGTTCCTGGTGATGATGCACACATCATTGATAGT
>NW_022740640.1:0-1811 GCF_011630105.1 Anneissia japonica
AAATCATTATCTACTTGTATCTATCAAGCATTGAATAGATAATTGTCACACAGCAAAGTATTCAGGAAATGAGGTGTAAAATATGGGATCTAAAAATGGCCTGGAAATTAAAATAGTTTTTTGAGAATAAATCAAGTGTTTACCATAATTAATTTATATTTAAAGTTCAGTTCTGAAAATGGTCAACAAGCCAGTTTTTTCATGTCTGTTTGGTAGTTAATTCCATTAAAAAGTAACACACAAACATAAATTTTTCTCAATATCATCTTTATATAGACTCTAGAAGTGTTGAATTCACTCCCCATTCTATGGTTTGAAACGTTCTATTCCTGTGAATGACCAATTTACGTTCAATTTCTGAGAATAAATCAAGTGTTTACCATAATTAATTTATATTCAAAGTTCAGTTCTGGAAATGGTCAACAAGCCAGTTTTTTCATGTCTGTTTGGTAGTTAATTCCATTAAAAAGTAATACACAAACATAAATTTTTCTCAATATCATCTTTATATAGACTCTAAAAGTGCTGAATTCACTCCCCATTCTAGGGTTTGAAACGTTCAATTTTTGTGAATGACCAAATTTAAAGATTATATAAAATTCAATATTTGCTATGAGAACTGAGCCATTTTGCCACAACATGGCTCATTTTGCATGTATTTATTTTGTACGATTACTTGAAGATTTGTTTTTTTGAGTATTAAGTGTTAACCATACAATTCCAATGCATGTTACTGTACTTAAGTGTTCACATAATAACAATACCTCAAAAGTAGTTTTTTATTGATATGGCACATATAATTTTTTTTTAGAACCAGAATTTATATAGCGCCTCTCACAATCCGCAAATTATACAAGGCACTGGCATCATTACTTCCCTGGTCACTGGGTACTGAGTTGGCAGACCCGCACATTGTGCAACTTTCTCTGCAGCCTGGGGAGCATCCCTTGTCACTGCTGCTTGTACGCGCACGACCCATATATTCAATGCCATATCATGCTACCAGGTACCCATTTATACTGCTGTGTAGAGAGAGGCAAACCTAAGTAAAGTGCTTTGCCCAAGGACACAAGCATGTGACGAGCGTTGGTCCTGATCAGAACTACACTTTACACCAAGGGCTTTAGCCAGCAAGCCGTCCGTAACCAACAATTATTTAGGATGGCCACTTTGACCGTGACGGCTTGGACTAATCAGCTCGGCCTAGCTGAACTGTGCCTGGTCTACCTTTAGCAAATTCTTTATACTCTTCAAATCTATCGAATGTTACATTAAACTAAAGCTTGAGATTCGGTCAACTGACATATTGTGTTGGTGTTCGTTACTCTCTGGTTATAATTAATTAATGAAATACCGTAAAGAAGATTTGTTGTTAACGTCACAAGTTCAATTTTATTAGTCAACAAAATACAGTAGGCCTAGGCCTATCTCTCGATTCAGAGGACCTAAATAGAATTTACACTAGACTAGGGCGAGAGATGAAAATGCATCTGCATAGCCTAGAAAAATTATACATGTAAACAAGCGTAGCCGTGCGCAGTCTATGTCTATAACTGAAATATCTTTGTGATAACTAATTCAACACTATTCCTTGACGACGGAATTCCAACATTTAAACACCTTTAAATGCCCTCTAAATGTCATAAATTTCTATTTTTTTATGTTTGGGAGGGGGCTGGCCCACGCCCATCAGTTTCCATTTTGGACAGCCTTTTTCTTTTGTTTGGTAAACCCCTGCTTCACACACTGCACCACACGCCCTATTGAAAAGCAGTGCTTTGCATCTGAGCAGATTCTATATAATTCTAAGC
>NW_022740641.1:0-1577 GCF_011630105.1 Anneissia japonica
TTATCTTATTTATAATATAGGCCACACACGTGTGTTTGAAACTAAATATAAGCATTTTCATCATGTTTTTATTTATTACAAACATATTCTTTCACCATCTATACACATTGAGGCCCTTCTTTTAGGTTAAAATGATCTATCTTAAATTTGTCTTTCTTGAGTTTGGGACTATTATGTGTTTAAATAACTTAAAAGCATAAAACTAAAAAAGCCCTAAAAAAATGCGCGCCAAGCGCGCAAAATATTTTTGTGTTTTTAATCCTAATTTCGTCGGAATTGATGAAAACTCCCTAAAATGTGCAATCTATAGAGGAAATTGGCCTACCTTAACAAGAAATGCGCGCAAAGAATTTGAGAATTTTAGGCACTTTCAGAGGATGCATTTGTCAAGGGGGTGGAGGGGAAGATTTTCCAAAGATGGATATTTTCCCCTTGTCCCCCGGTGTTTTTAATTCTAATTTCGTTGGAATTGATCAAAACTCCCTAAAATGTGCAATTTTTAGAGGAAATTGGGCCATGTTAACAAGAAATGCGCGCGAAATTTGAGGTTTTAGGCACTTTCAGGGGATAGGGCATTTATAAAGGGATGGGGAAGATTTTTCAAAGATAGATATTTTCCCCTTGTCCCCCAGTGGTTACGCCATCGGGCAGCATAGATCAAAGGAGTTATGACAGTTTTTGAAGTGGAGAAGGGGTTGCAGGGTGTTGTGAGTCTGGTCATTATGATATCTTCCTTTTTATATTCTTGTGTTTATTTTTCTCTTCTCTTTTGCTTTCCTTTTCTTTTCCTCTTCTTTCTCTTTCCCTCCCTCTCCCCTCTTTCTTTTCTCTTATCCAGCCCGGTACGACGGCTTGATCAGCCCGGAAAAAACAGTCAGGGGAGGGGCAGTCCCCCCCCCCCGCGCATGTTACGACACTGGCTAACACGCCAATCATCCCTCCCCCCAATGAAAAATATTTTTCTACGCCACTGCCTAGGGCAACGAGGTTTATGAGAGTCAGGCCATGATTCGACATGAAAAAGCTTATGAATAGATAATAATTTTATATTTAAAAAGTTTTAACAAATCGTTTTTTTATTTTGCAAGCATCACGAGTCTTGAATAGTACGTGGTAGTGTGAGGTACTGTATGCTTTCATACTCTAAGCCGTTATGTTCCAAGTTTGATTGGATATGTCTGAAAATTTGTAATATGTTATTTGTGTACTAAAGTCTTGTTTGGATTTGGATTGTTTGTCTAATTGTTTTGCTGCATTTCGACAATCGTCTTGGCGTGCTTCTGCTAGCTATAGGTCACGTCTGTTCCTGTCTGCGAGGTCAGTGTTAATGATCTACTGTATGGTGACCGGGCACGCCGATTATAAACAATTCCCATGTGAAATTAAACCGAAACACGAGGCGAGGAAGCGTGGTACTTGAAATAGGCATAAAAATGGAGTTTGCGAGAGAAGAAGAAAACGCAAAGGTACCATTCCGTCTATATTTGTTTAGTAACGCAAGGTTAGAGAACAACTGTTATTTGTGTCCTATATTTACATGAACATAATCATAGCACAACACAACTTCAGTTCGCCAT
>NW_022740642.1:0-551 GCF_011630105.1 Anneissia japonica
TCATCGGCCAAACACCGTTCGTAAAATAGAAGGTTCGTAATTGAAAAGTTCGTAATTGGGAAGTTCGACTTCAGTCGACCTTCTCAATTACGTACCCTTTGGTCTAGAAGGCGTTCGTAATTGAGAAAATTCGTAATTGAGAAGTATGAAAAAATAACGCCCTCTATCGAGAAAAATAACGGAAACATAGATTTTCTAACCATGTGTGTGCGCTTAACGATCGTCACGGCCTATTGGTATGGTCTATGACTGGTCTAAATTTACACAGAATATTTACAATGTGTAGGACTTCGTAGCAAACAACAACAAATTCTAAACTATTCAATATTATTACTGTATAGACGAACCTCTCTCCAAAATCAAGAAGAACTCCGCATGGGCAACGATCATTCATTTAACCATGTCCTTGTTGCGCAGATGGATTTATGCTTTGCGCTGATTGGCTATGCACGCTCCAGTGCTTTAGCATTGTGAACCAGCCGCCACACTGCTGCCAGCCTTTATTCGCAAGTGCGCAATACACGAATGAACGTATAAGACGTGATTCCAAC
>NW_022740643.1:0-810 GCF_011630105.1 Anneissia japonica
ACTGTAAAAATAAGTACTGTCTAAATAACATTATTTAAACCCGAATAACTATTATTATTCTAGCTCTGTCCCCGACGAATTATTGTTTTCTCCCCGGGGGACAGCTATCCATTAAGGTGGGGCCCTCGCCCCGGTTGCGCCACTCCTGTTTCATACTATTGAAACCGCATTAAGATGTTCGGAACTTTGTATACAACTTTACCATTATCCTAATTTGTATTTATCGCATATAGCTTGTATTCTTATTCTTTAAATTTATCTTATAGTAGATTCTTGTAAGTTGCTGAATTTTTAACATTGTTTAAACTCGCAACTGAATTTTGTGTGCTTTTGCATCAGCAAATAAGTTAATAACATGATCAAAGTTAGCAATGTTGTCTGCTTCATCACGCTCAATACTAAGTAGTGCCAAAGTAGATAGTCTCTCTTGTCCCATCATTGCTCTGAAATATGGCAGGATGAGCTGTAGTCATGTAGTGATTACAGAATAGGGTAAAAAAAGAAAAGAGAAAACGATCGAAATGGACTGAAAAGAAATCACAATCTATAAATTTGCCAACAAAAACAACTACATTCAGATTTTTATTATTTAACTAGAAAATATTCATGCCTGACGACATATATCAATTTTGTCGTATTTTTCTAAAAAGTGCTTATTTGTTTACTCTCATTCTCCCATTTCAGTGCCCCCCCCCCACAAACCTGGCGCCCGTTTCACGTGCCCCCCCTTGACTCCCCTAGCTATGCCACTGCAGCCCTATAAATCTTGACGTTCCCAACAACAAACAAATGCACATTTATGTTATTATT
>NW_022740644.1:0-741 GCF_011630105.1 Anneissia japonica
AGTGTATTGTTTCTGCTTTCAGTAGGTCATGCATACTGTACAACATTTGGATACATATATTATTTTTTAAAAAAACTATCTACAGTAACTAGGAAACAAAGAGCAACTTTTAAATAGAAAATTATTTTTTAAAATCTGTGAGATTGAGTTATGTTTGGTTATTAGAATTAACATATTCACAGCACATAACATAGTCAAACAGGCAAAATAAGCTTTTGATATTTAACTTACATTATCATATCCCATGCTGATGAGGTCACCATTGATGACTGGGCTCTGTCAATGAAATAAATTAGAACAAAGCTGTAAAACAAACCATAATTTAACATTTAGAATTATTACTTAATAAAATAGTACAGTAATTATAATTATCATTTTTCCTCATACAAAAACTATTTATTCCATCAAATGGTTCAGAAAAATTGTTAGATTTTAAATTACAGTTTGAGAATACAAAAGGGGATAATAGAGGGCCACCACTGGTATACACCAGCCTCCTGCATCAATTTTTTAGCCTTTAGGGTGGTGTACAGTGAGAAATTCAATCAATCAAGTGCCTAGGCTAGGTAGGGCTAGTAGGTAGGCCCTCTCTGGCGTCATGCTATTCTGTCTAGGCCCGTGTAAATTTGTTATCTGCTACGCTGTCGTTGGCCCTCTTTCTTGTTAATGTTACAGTAGTAGTGTTATCCGATTAGCTAGCCTAGGCTAGATACCTAGCTACTTTAGACGGCCTAGGCCTCG
>NW_022740645.1:0-1052 GCF_011630105.1 Anneissia japonica
ATAAATTTCTCTATCAAGTGAGCTTTATCAATAATTCTTGGAAATCTTAATGAAAATGTATGTTGACAATCCAACATAATTAGGTTATTGAGGTTATATTCATTCTGATAATGCCTCTCTAAAACTATGATGCTGATTATTCTTTCCTGTGATTGGTTGTAATGGACTCATCATTAGGAACACTTAAAAAGGCTGTTTTTCAGAATCACAGAATTATAGCCAATAGTTATTCTACAAAAATTAACTGATAATCATCCAGTATCATCCAATAGAATTCCTGCAGGAACAGAGCCTA
Organism: Anneissia japonica; assembly: GCF_011630105.1. Classification (NCBI taxonomy): domain Eukaryota; kingdom Metazoa; phylum Echinodermata; class Crinoidea; order Comatulida; family Comatulidae; genus Anneissia; species Anneissia japonica. The sequence goes on from NW_022740645.1 coordinate 296, forward strand.
ACAGATTAAGATTGACTTGGAACTATTTGATAAATGCTACATTCAAATGCATTGATTGTCAGATCATTTTCTAGAATATTATCATGTTTAACACCTGACCACATTCACAATCTTGGTGACAGCAAGACCTAGAAAAGTTCTCCATCTTCTTTTTGTTACATAAAACAATTTTTAAAAGACACTAATATTAAATTAAAATTGCTGTCCATATCCAATTGATTTGTTTAAAATTCAACTTTTGCTATTACTGTACTTTGTATTTGTGATATTTGCTGAATAAATAATATGATCTCAGTAGTAATAAAGATGAACAGTCTTAACTAGGTTTTCAACAGAAATAAGGTTCTCACAACATTTATTCAAAGTAATTTTTATGTCTCAGGAAAGAAAAAGATAGGAAGAACATGTCGATCCCCCCACCCTTTTGCCACTAAATTTGAACATTTTCAATGCAAATAAATGTTATGTCTGGGGAGAATGCAGAGGGAGTGCAGACGTTGCAATCGCACCCCCCTCCCCCATATTGTATTAAGAAAAATAATTGTTGTATTATATTGTTGATATGAATTACCGATAAGATTGTTAAGGTATGAGAGTGCAAGTTTTGGGAACCTAGAGTCCATATTCTCAAAATTTTCCTGTCCCAACCATGGTGGGGCTGAGGTGGCCTGGACACTTACGCACCCCCTACCGCCAAATCCTGCATCCGCCCCAGCATGTGCTACTCACTAACCTATTCTGAGACTGTTTCCCCCCC
>NW_022740646.1:0-647 GCF_011630105.1 Anneissia japonica
TACCAATTAACCCTAAATTAAAATATAGTTGAGCCATGTAGTAATTGGAAATCAACCCAGAAACCTGGTAGTTTGTTGATTGTTTATTGGTAGCATCCCTTCGCTGCCAAAAAAATAACCAACATAAATTTTAAGTTTTTAAGTGCCATTCTCCAACTTTTTCTCATGCAGCCTCAAACATGAGGGGGCTCAGGTGGATATAGTTATTTTTCTAGTTTTTATGTATGAAATTACCATTTTCCGGCATCAAAATTCCCCAACTTTTAACATTTTCTCACCTCAGCCTCATCCATCATGGGGATATGTGGATATAGTACGGTAATTTTTGTTGTTTTTATGTATTAAAGTGCCATTTTCCGGCATCTAAAAGTCTGTAATTCTTACAATTGCTTTACCTCAGCCCCAAACATGGTGGGCTGAGATAGATGGATTGGAATTTTTTTTCATAAATTTTAAGTATCCGAGTGTTGTTTTGGGGCATCTATAAAGTCTCCAAAATCTCCCCAAAATCATGGTGTGGCTCAGGTAGATATCGTAAATTTTGTACTATTCAAGTGCTTTTTGTGCATCTAACGAGTCTCAGCTTCTCAAAATGTTCTCACCTGAGCCCCAACCATAGTGGGGCTCAGTCGAATATGGTAGTTTTT
>NW_022740647.1:0-2593 GCF_011630105.1 Anneissia japonica
CTTGTTCAGCATACAAACATGTGCCATGGTCTCAGTGGTAGGAGTTGTTCGGCTTTATTTTAGCGCGATGTTGCTTTTTTTGAACGTTCACTTCTTACGTTTCATTTTAATTCAGTCATTGATCATCATAATAAATAATTAACTTTGTTGTTGCTATAGCCTTTATGTCTGCTTTCTGTCGTGTGTTATAACCCTTTTTTCAAAGACGTGCGTGCACACTCATTCTGAATGAATGGGTATGTTTTGGGCTTATTCACTGCAAACATCAACGTAACCATGGGTATTAATTTTATATATTTTGTCTTTTTTTTACGATGCTTGACTATCATAGGCCTAATATTCTTTGTATTTTTTTTAGTATGATTCAGTGTTTTAAGTTTTTTACATTTGTTATATTACAAGTAATTTGAATATAATTTTACCGTGTCCTTTTTTTTTCTTACAGATTCAGAAGTGAAAATCAAGTACATATTATTTGTAATGTTATTCATAATAAAGGCCTATGAATTTCGATTATGAGTTAATTTGTTTAATCAAACATACTTTCATATCAGAATATTAAAGTATATTATTTGTAATTCCATTTAAACTACAATATTTTAGAATTCATGTATTTTTTTTATATATAAATATGATCATCCGATTGATGATATACTATTGTTACTATTCCCTCATTCTTTTCACCCGTTCCTCATAAAACGCTGTTTTAATGTCATCCTTCAGTACGGTTTCCTTTATCAGGGGCGGATCCAGAGATGTCCAAAAGGGGGGCCGAAATTTGGGCCGGTCGAGACAATAATGTCCTAGGGGGTCCGGGTCCGAAAATTTTTGTGTTCTAGACGCCCGAAAATAACATTTGAGGCGTTCTGGGCTATCATTTTTTTCTTTTTCTTTCTTTTTTATTTTTTACTTCCCAATTAACTGATGATCCGTGAAATCGGCTTGTGTTCCTTCTTTTTTTTAAACAGACCCGGATTAACGTTGTCATTCGATAGGCCAGGGTGGGGAGGCAACCCTAGTACAGAAGAGTGAATTGTACATATTATTTCGAATGAGTAAACCGGTTGTTTACAATGGTCTATTTGAAATGGGTAGCACATTGTTTCAAATGGCTAGCACACTATTTGAAATGGGTAGCACATTGTTTCAAATGGTTAACAAACTATTTGAAATGGGTAGCCATGATTTAAAATAGGGTAGCACGCTACTTGAAATGGGTAGCTCAACGTTTCAAATGGGTAGCAAACGATTTGAAATGCAGGGCACATGATTTCAAATAGGTAGCAAACTATTTGAAATGGATAGCACATGATTTCAAATAGGTAGCACACCATTTGAAATGGGTAGCACATGATTCCAAATGCGTTAAAAAGCATCTATAATGCACAGTACATTAATTCAAATGGGCTGCACACTTTCAAATGGGTAGCACATTGTTTCAAATGGGTAACACGCGATTTAGGTAGCACACTATAATGCGTACCACTTTTAGTACTTTTTAGTGGTTAGCACATGTGTTTAATTTGGTATTACCTAAATCATGGAGGTATAAAAATTGTTATACCTCCATGCCTAAATCGTTCAATGGAATTGTTGATACCGGGCAACCTCTTTAAAAATCTCCGAAAAAGTACACCAAAGATAGGCCTCATAGCGAATGTGAAAATGTCGAAAAATATAATTATGTAGATCGAATATTGGCTGCCGATACTGCACATAAAATTTTCAATAAATTTATAATTATAACACCGTACATTTTAATGGCCCGTTACAGGCTTCTTTTATATTCATAAGCCCGACAAAATTACTCTTTCTAGTCCTATTCTATAGTTGCGCTATAATTTAATTTCCCACAAACTAGATTCCCATGGTACTCTCTGAGGTGAAGCAGCACAAGGTTTGTATTTTCTTGCTTGTTTTATGTCCATTTTTATTCATATTCAGATGTTTATAAAATACACAGTAAAATGCAGTTTTAATATATAATTTTAAATACATGCTAATAGCCATTAAACGGTGGTCTTCGGGCGGGCTTCCTTATAAAGCTAATAGAAAAATTCACTACAGTACTTCGAGGACTCCTGTACTAGTTGCCTAATAACTAACCATAAAATCGGAAAGAAACTTTCCCACAACCAAGTTTCCCATGGTGCTCATGAGGGTGAGAAGGCATATTCTTTGTACGCCGCCTTCAGGAATGTCCGCGTTACACTGCAAAGACAGAAGTAGATCAGACGCTGTAAAGGTGTTCAAGTGCGTTCACCTACTTCATGTCACCATTAACTTCGAGTCATCAATCTGATGATCATATTTTTTTAAAAAATACATGAATTGTAAAATACTATAGTTTAAATGGAATGTAAAAATAATATATTTTAATATTCTGATATAAAAGTATATTTGATTAAACAAATTAAATCATAATCGTAACAACATTCCTCTGTGGCCTTTATTATGAATAATTCAGAAATTGATAAATACAAATATGTACTTGACTTTTTACTTCTGAAATCTGTAAGAAGAAAAAGAACACGGTTAATTATATTCAAATTACTTGTAATTAATAACAATTGTAAAAAACTTCAAACACTGA
>NW_022740647.1:2883-4286 GCF_011630105.1 Anneissia japonica
ACAAAGATGACTACCCAAATTACGGTTGTCGCAAGAGTTAGTTTGCCTCTTGAATTTAGATCGTACTAATATATCACAAAGGTTAGGTTGTCTGCGATAGGCTATGAACGGTGTATCCGGAAAAACAGACCTGAGACGTTCTGTGGTCTGTAGAACTGTCTCTTATACACATCTAGATGTGTATAAGAGACAGCTGTAAAGGTGTTCAAGTGCGTTCACCTACTTCATGTCACCATTAACTTCGAGTCATCAATCTGATGATCATATTTTTTTTTTAAATACATGAATTGTAAAATACCGTACTATAGTTTAAATGGAATGTAAAAATAATATATTTTAATATTCTGATATAAAAGTATATTTGATTAAACAAATTAAATCATAATCGTAACAACATTCCTCGGTGGCCTTTATTATGAATAATTCAGAAATTGATAAATACAAATATGTACTTGACTTTTTACTTCTGAAATCTGTAACAAGAAAAAGAACACGGTTAATTATATTCAAATTACTTGTAATTAATAACAATTGTAAAAAACTTCAAACACTGAATCATACTAAAAAAATATATATACAAAGAATATTGGGCCTGTGATAGTCAAGCATCGTAAACACAAAAATACAAAATAAATTAATTAATACCCAGTCCGAAACACACGCACCAAACAAACTGTAAAAATACACAACCCTTTAAAAATTACTTTCCAAACATAAAGCACTAGTGCGTATATCGGCATTACTTAGAGGCAGTCTATCGCGACCGAAATGCAGAACAATTCGGCACGACCAAAAAGAAGGCGCGACCGAAATGATCCCTTCTTTTTGGTGCTCGAGAAAAGTCTTATTTCTTCACCGGAATATAGTTTTAGATAGCCAATTAATTGTATGGTACAAATACATCGCCACTTCTCTAAAGCTGCGCAAGCGTTTTTCGTTGTGTTCATGCACAAGGAAATCGCGGGCATGTGTTGTCGTAAACAAGAGGTTAACTTTTGATATGTCGATATCGTGTCATGAGCACACTTCAGTAATTATTTAATCACAATCTGTTTATCTGGACTGTTAATCTAAGGAACTAGGTTGATGTCCTTGGTTCTAAGGTTGCACACTACAGTTGGCCCTAAGGCAGTTTCTATCTACCGCGGTAGACTTGTATGCAATGTGATATGCAAATTTTCTGCATACACAGCCTTGTGTCTACCGCGGTGCGGTAGATTAAGGCTTACCGCGGTAGGATAATTTGGCGACGCTCCCTAAATCTTTTATCAGTATCTGAATACTAACGTGACTGGGGTGGATGCGGGATTTGGCTGTAGCGGGTGTGTGAGAGTCCATACCACCTCAGGCCAGCCATGGTTGGGGCTGAGGTTAGAAAAAATGTTAAGAATATGAACCTCTAG
>NW_022740648.1:0-1054 GCF_011630105.1 Anneissia japonica
AATTATGTGGATAAAATTATCATAGAAAATAAACTTATAATTTATAAGATTATTTTTTAAAACAGCAGAATAAAATAGATAACACCTTTATTAAAAAAAACCCCAGGTTTTGCATAGACGCAAGTTGATTTAATATATGCTGATTCATCTCATTAATTAAACAATTTTCATTCATTTCTAGCACTATTATTAAATATATTATTATTATTATTATTTTTATTATTATTATTATTATTATTACTATTATTACTACTATTTTATTTTTAAATTGTTGTTGTTTTATTTTTTGTTTTATGTATGGGCCTAGATATAGGCTATGTATATATTTAATAATTAGAAATAATTATAATTTAATTATAAAACATATATAATATACCAATTATTGATACCATAATCTATAGATAAAAACATCTATTTGATAATTAAACAGCAGCTTTTCGAGTGGCAGTGCCGATAGAAAACTGCAGTGTTTTGGCACTGCGGCAGTGCCGATAGGAAATCGGAGCTTTTTTCGCACTGCGGCAATAATGCCGATAGAAAATAATAGCTTTTTTCGCACTGTGGCAGTGCCGATAGAAAACAGCAGCTTTTTTGGCACTGCGGCAGTGCCGATAGAAAACAGCAGCTTTTTGGCACTGCGGCAGTGCCGATAGAAAACAGCAGCTTTTTTTCGCACTGCGGCAGTGCCGATAGCCTCAGCCTTTCCAATCTGGGATGTGGTTGTGTGTGACCATATGTCCAGTGATTGCTGATTTGTGCATGTCTCATTAAGAAAACCCATGTTGGCTCTAGTTCGTACCCCTTTATTTATATTTTTCAACCTCATTTCATGTTCACGTAAGTGGTCAAACCTTTTACTATTGGTCGCAATGACCACATAATAACTCCAAGGGAAGTGTTTGCTCATGGAATCTTGTTTTTCGGATGCACTAGTTCTCTCAACTTATTTTGATGTCTGAATCATGTATTAAAGTTGTGTGTGCTCATTTGATCTGATCTTTTCCGATAGACCACTGACATACAGAATCATGACAAAGCCCCTTTTGGATTTCTC
>NW_022740649.1:0-883 GCF_011630105.1 Anneissia japonica
TCATTAAAATAATGTTTTTTATTGGACGACGTAAATATTAATTTAATACCTGGACAGATTCATTTCCACAGCTGTATGACACGAACCAAGGTTTCTAGACTGGAAAAGTCGAATTTGAACATTTTAAATTTTGTGTGTCATTAAAATACATTTTTTCGGCGAGGAGGCGGGGAGCGGGTGGTTTGGAATTGGGAGTTAAGAAAACGCCCACCCCCTTAGTCTCGTCCATCCCCTCAGTCTCCTCTCGCCAGTGAAAATGATCACACTCAAGCACAGATATATACAATTTATCTACTCACCATTTTGAGTGTAAGCGCCTCCTCACTTATTCATCGAGCGCTGATCTGGGTTAAAATTTAGGAGGGGATTAAGTTAAAAAAAAAAATAAAAACACCCAAAAAAGAAAGGTAGTTCCGGGGGACTAAAATTTTGATTCCTAGCTGACGGGAATTGAGATTTCCCGACTATTGAAGCGTATTTTAATGACGTTTAAGTTTAAAATTCAAGGTTTTATCCCCTCTTGAAAACGATCCGGTAATTTTTTCTCATTTATTACAGTAAATAGGCCTATTAGCCTATGTGTGTACCGGTATACATACAGAAAAAAACAATGTTAGTAGGTACATACGTATTCTGTTTTCCATGAATCGATGAACCCCCTCCCCCCACCAAAAAAAAGAGGTTTGGGGTCCTCATCCAGGAACATTTTGACTCCTATTAGATAGCAAGAAATAAGCTTCTTCGAATTCTGAGGTGTCTTTTAATGGGGTCCAGGAGACGGAGGTGTATTTTAATGACTTTTAAGTTCTTCAAAATTTAAGGTTTACCCCTCTTGAAAACGGTGAGGTAAACTTTTAAATTCTTATTACAGTAATTAGGCCTA
>NW_022740650.1:0-246 GCF_011630105.1 Anneissia japonica
ACATGGATAAAAATAATTGGATATTACTCCCAGGTAGATACTTGCAATAATGTCACAGGTGACAGAAACTTTTACCTGTACGTGACCTTAAACAGTAACATTAAAGGCCAGGCTTATGTACAGGATAAAGTTGCTGTCATTGGTATTTTTGTTACCTCCAATGTATAATAGTTCCAATAAAAAAAAAAATCATCCGTGTCTCTCTTCACATGATTAAATGTATTTGGGCGTGGCCTTTAATGTCAC
>NW_022740650.1:378-557 GCF_011630105.1 Anneissia japonica
CTGTGGGTCCCTTAGGGCTGCTGTCTGGGCTTATGTACAGGATAAAATTGCTGTCATTGGTATTTTTGTTACCCCCAATGTATAATAGTTACAATAAAAAAAAATTCATCCGTGTCTCTCTTCACATGTTTAAATGTATTTGGGCGTGGCCTTTAATGTTACTGTTTAAGGTCACGTAC
>NW_022740651.1:0-1509 GCF_011630105.1 Anneissia japonica
ATAATAATCAGTGGCAGATTCAAGTGGGGCCGAGCCAACCCTAAATTTTTTACAATTATTTTTTTAAAATGGAAAAAACAAAGGAAAATTAGAATTTAGGTCATTTTTTTAGGATTTTGTCATAATCATAAATTTTCTTTCCTCAACCCCACGGTGGGGCTGAGGTGATCTAGTTTCCCAATTGTGCAAGCCCCTCCCTGTCCTCCCTCTATTTTGCTTTCCTGGAGTCGCCACTGATAATAATAAATTAAGTAAATCACCTTTATGTTTGTGAAATCAAAATGCTAACTAATGTTTTGTGTGCTCCCTATCTCTCTAGTCCTGTTTGATCGTAAATTAGACGGTATTATTTCCACTCACAATAGTGTAGTCGCAATATCACTTACACAAAAGTGAAATTCAAAAAGAGCAGAAAAGCAAAAACCTCTTGATTCATTTTAAAAGTACTCTACATGCAAAAAGACTAAATTAATGACTGTTTTAAGTTTATCTGATTTGTTTTTCATGGTTCAAATTTTGATTTCGTCACAAGCTAATCAGTAGATAATAAATCATTATTTTTATGAATGTTAGTTTGCATGAAATATAAAAGCTGGCATAATTATGACTAAAAGGATAATTCTAAAAACTTTTATGATGAGTATTTCAGTGGCAGATTCAAGCGGCCCAGATGGCCCACCATCCCTAATTTTTTTTTTTTTATTTAAAAGTAGAGAAAAATGAACATTATATTCAAATTCAGTCTGAGAGTACCATTTCCGACCAACTAGAGGTGCATAATCATAATTGTTCTTACCTCAGCCCCAACCATGGTGGGACTGAGGTGGTCTACACTCTCCATCTGTAAAAGTCCTTCTCTGGGCCCAGCTCTATTTCAAATTACTGGATCCACCACTGGATATTTTGAAATATTTCGTATGGAAATAAATGTTAATTGCATTGCTTAAAATCAATTAAAAGGCTATAGGCGCCAGAGCTTCCGGGGGCATCGCCCCCTGGTCCACAACCAAGGCTTGGGCCTACGGCCCAAGGCTTTATTTTCCATATTGTCCCCCCCCCCACTTTCAACCACAGATCGACGCCCTCGGGTGGTCAAATAAAGACATTAAGTATATATAGTTCATTTGGACTAACTCAATATGTTGTATGGTTTTGATGATATATGCTTATTTTTTTTTATGTATGCCTTTTTGATGTACCTGGATTTAAATATATTATATACTAAACTAAAAAAAAAGTATTCATTCTTTTAGGAAAAGCTCAAATCACCTAATTTGCAGACATCCTCTGACACTTCCATGACCTAACTCAAGTTGTCAATTTCCATTAATAAAATCTTGAATATTCATTCATGAATGGCGGCAAAAAACTTGCAACACAAAACAAACCTATTCTCTTACCCTACATCTTTCACCTATCACCACCAGTTAAGCATAACACATCTTGAACGTTAACAATATAAGAGATTAAATCTCATCATTATTGATTAATGAATTATAATAGAACGCC
>NW_022740652.1:0-1522 GCF_011630105.1 Anneissia japonica
GTATTTCAGCAAGTATTAAAACCTTTTTGTTTTATTTTAGGCCTTCTTCAAAATACCTATGCCAAAGCAGTTGATTTTTATTTGCCGTAAAACCAAAATAGTTTCATGCATGCCGACTTGCCGATCGGTTAGCGTCAGCCCTGACTGAACTCTGCAGAAAATCCACATCGAACTTCGCATCGCGATGTAAAACAAAATGTCGGAAAACNNNNTGACGCATGCGCATTTGCATAAATGTCTACACACATACGCACACACATACTACACACAATAAAAAACAAAAGAAATGTGACAGAGTGATTACAATAGTTCCTATTGCATTACATGCATAGGAACTAACAAAATGGAACAACTGAAAGATAATAAAATACTGGGTTTATTGTTGTCTATATGCCAATTGCCAGCCTAATAAAGTTATATAATGCTGTATATATGCAGGTCTATGTGTCTTTTAATATTTATTATCTTGTAAATGTTACCGAATTCAAAGTATTTTCTTTACAGTCTGTAATATGCACTGTAGTATGCTTTGAGCTTTATATAGAGATGGGCTTGCGCCTACCCACACTGGCTACCATTATATTTTAAAGTTAGTGTCAAGTTAGGCTTATGTCGTCTTTGTGACTTAACTCAACTTAACTGACATCAACCAAGGGTCCCAAGTTGGGAAAACCCATTTCTGGGAGATCTGGTTAAATGACATGAGGGTGAGGAGAAGGGGGATGCTAGAAAAAGGGTCACACCCACCTCAGCATGGATGGGGCTAAGGTGAGCAAATTTTTAAGGATAGGCACCTATAGAAGCCCGAAAATGGCAATGTTCGACTGTAAAAACTACTTGGTTTCTTAGTTGCGTGGTAGTGAAAAAAACCTATATTAGCTTCCTTTATACTAAATTTGCTGGAGATGAGTGCATTTCCGGGAGATTTTTGCTTGCTCGCAAGAGTGCGGGAGACAGTACCGATTTCTGGGAGACTCTCGCGAGTTCCGGGAGATTGGGACCCCTGCATCAACTACTACTACTACTAGCTACTTGCTAGCAACTCTGAGCAACTAGCAGGCAACTGTGAGTCGCATGATTTGGAGTGACAAAAGCACTCCAATCGGCAGTTGCTGTCAGTTGCCTATCTTCTATTTTGCTGTGATTCAAAGCAACTGACAAGCGATTAAATGATCACGTGAAACAAGTTACCCAATAGTCTATTATCTGCACTCACGCCATGCTCGCTAACATTGTATGATATTGTACATAAACTAGCCTTTATTTTCCATATTTATAGAGGCTGACTCTTCTAGCGTATCATTGAAGGTAGGCTGATAACCAGGGGCCCTTTTAAGTAAATGAAATATTGTGATCAGCAAGATCTCTTTATGAAGCTCAGCAAGTGGAATTTTTTTAGTCATGAGGAAAGGTCTTGCTGTCACAACAATTGAGCCCAGGACCCTGAGTTATAGTAGTATGTCAATTACTTACCGTATGTAAGCGTTTCTTTCGGTTTACCACTGACATCTAAGGAGGTAAC
>NW_022740653.1:0-6625 GCF_011630105.1 Anneissia japonica
TCAAACTGCTAATATGTCGGAGATTCCGAGGATTCGCCACACCAAAGGGGGTTCTAAGTCCCCCAGCCTAAGGTCCCCATCGAAAATCATGCCTTCGGACCTGCATTTAATCAGCACATAAAACACTTTAGTCTTGTTTCAACTTCGCCATTCCAGACTAACATAAAAAAAAAAATCAATAAATAAAATAAAATAGCGAGCCTAGCTGAAGGAATAGTTACTTACCATAAGTGTTGGTGGAATATTCTAGGAAACATGACAGAAGGATGTGAGGTTTGAAAAGGGTTATCAACCAATCAAAAAGGACCATTCACACACTGTCTGGGTCAACAAGTAATAAAAACACAACAGAAACTTTGTACATCCCGTGATAGATAATTAAAAAATGGAATAATAAGTGAAATGGGACGCAACTGGTGCAATGGAAATTCCCATCTAAATATAGAACGTGTAATTCCCTGAGTTCAAAAGCACCATACATCGATACATTATACGTAAGTGGTATGTGTGTTAAGTCACTTCCCTTTTTAAGCCAGGGTTAAGTAGGAAATTATCGGGAAAAAGTAAAGGAAAATTTATTTTTGGTTTTTCTGACTCAGTATATCATATAGTGTCTCAAAAAAAAATCCCCATTCTTAGAGCTTGGGCAATTTTTTTTATAGCACTTTGAAATTTTGACATAAAATATCATATTTTGGACTAATTAAGATGGTGGTAGGGGAAATAAATGTATGTTTTTAGTCACTTTTACACATGCTAGGTATATCAAATGTAACAAGAACTTGGCTAAATAGTTACTCTTCACTCTCGTTAAAAAATTTATAGGATGTGATGACGTCATCAAAAAAGATGGTGGCCATTTTGGGGGTAAAAACTTTTTTAAAATGTAAAATTAACTTTATTGTTATCAGAGCAATTTTAAAACAATGATATACATACAGTAATAAAATAAAACACATTTTAGTCACTTCTGGTTTTGCTATAAATGTGAAAATTGACAATAAACTTAGTTAACTAATTACTCTTTACTGTCAAACTTGATTGAAATGATTATAATGCCAATTTCCAAGATGGCGTTCATCTTGGCGGGAAAATGGTTATTGTTTTTGTAAGATTATTATTATTATTACTATTGTTCTCAAAAGTACAAAATACAACCTCATCAAAGCAATGTACACATATAGAATATATATATATATATATATATATATATATATGCATATATATAATTATTATTTTAATAATAGTATTATGCTTATTTTTTATTATTATTGAAATTATTATATATATTACTGTATTGTATTCTTGTTATTTCAAAATTATATTTTGTTATCAAAATGAATAACATTGTTAGTACCGTTATATAATAATATTATTTATAATATTATTATTACCACTATTGATATCATTACAGTATTATCATCATCTGTCATCATCCTCCTCACTCATCCTATTCGTCATCGTCATCATCATTCTCATTGTTGGCTAATCATCATAGTCATCCTTAATGTCATCGATCATTGTAATCATCACCATTAGCATCATCACATCATACACATCCATCGTCATCGTCCTCATCTTCACATCCTCATCAATCATCTATCGTCGTTATCATCGTCCTCATAATCTTCATCCTTCATCATTTTCATCCTCATCCATCATCATCCTCGTCATCATCAATGGCGTAGCCAGCTATTGGGACAGTTGAAACAGTCCCACACTATTTTTCTAATGGGTCCACATTTTAAAAATTGGTCAAAATTATGTAATTTTATATAAAATGGATCCAGATTTCTCATATTTAGCTAAAAATGGGTAAAATTTAAGAAAATGGGTCCAGATATTTCATATTTTTGCGTAAAATGGGTCCACATTGTTTGAATTTACACGTAAAGTGGGTCCACCCTGATATTTTTCCACTCCGTTTGAAAATCCTGGCTATGGCACTGATCCTCATCCATCATCGTCACTCTCATCACCATCCTCACTAATCATCGTTATCATCATCACCATCACCTTCATCCTAATAATCATCCTCATCCATCATCATCCTTATACTCATTATCATCAACAACCTCATCCTTATCCTCCTTATCATCATCACTCACCATCATCATTCATCATCATCATTCTCATGATCATTGTCATTATCATCCTCATCATCATCCTCATTACAATCATCATCTATCATCATCATCCTTGTCCTCATCATCAACCACATCATCATCCACATCATCATCATCCTTATTAATAATCATTATCAATGATCATCCTCACCATGAGGATGATGATGAAGAGGAGAACGACAAGAATGAAGGTGAGGGTGAGGGGCAGAGGGGATGTTTCTCATCAATCATCATCATTAACCTCAACAACATCATTCTCATCAATCATCCTCATCATTATCACGATCATCCTCATCAACGACCATTATCATCAATCATAATCATCATCATCCTTATCTTCATCATCATCAAACTCATCATCCTAATCCTCCTCCCTATTATTATCATTATCCTCACCATCATTATCAGCATCATCTTCTTCCTCATCATCATCCATCATCAATCATTATCTACCTCATCATCTTCTTTCTCCTCATCAACCGCATCATCCTCATCCTCCTAATCATCATTCTTATCTTCATCATCATAATCATAATCATCATTACCACCATCCTCATTATTATCATCATCCTGATTACTGTCATCATCATCATCATCATTACCATCATCATTATCCTCTTCATCATCAGTCACCATCATCATCATGAGGATGATGATGATGAGGACAAGAATGGAGATGAGAACGAGGGTGAGGATGAGAGGGATGATTTTCATCATTCATCATCATCATCATCCTTCTCATTAATCATTTTCTATCATCCTCATCACAATCATTATCAACAACAACCATTATCATCAAACATAATCACCATCATCTTCTTCTTCACCATCATCCTCATCATCTTTCTTCTCCTCCTCATCATCAACACCCTCCTTATAATGGGGATTATAATGATGATGGGGATGACAATGAGGAAGAGGAATATGATGATGATAATAATAATAATAATCACATCAGTATAGTAAGAATAGCAGTACTAACGTTAAGATTAACGTGAATTATAAACTATAATTTTTTTAACACATAAGAATAATGATATACTATATTAATACTAGTATAATAATGATGAAGAAAAATGTAGTGTAGAAAGATTAAATTTAAATACCGTATGTAAACATTTCCTTTTTTTTATTGTCGTAGTTTTGGAATTTGGTGTGTTGACGTCATCATTCCAAATTTGCTTGGGAGGTGGGGAATTCCCGTCAGACAGGCCTAGAATCCCATAGTCCGATGCCACGACGAGGTCGCCACACCACAAATAATGATTTGCTTACCATATAACATTATTTTGATTGCCAATCTCTAATATTTTGGCTTAAAAACAAAATTTTGGGCCATCCAAGCTAAAAAAAACTCTCCCATAAGCCCAGGGATGTTTATCCCGGGACTCTGACCGAGGGTCTAATCGGCCCTGTGTTTGGACCTACCCTATCAGACTCTCTGGGGCCACCACTGAACGACTATAATGGGTAAGTGTATTTAACTAAGGTCCTGTCAGTTTTCACAGTTATAGAAAAAAAAATTAAAAGTGACTAAAAACATAAACATGTTTTCCATACCCCGATCCAAAAATTGGTACCGTATTTTAAGTAAAATTTCACAATTTGCTTTTTTTTCATTGGGTTTACTTTATAGTAGTTCATTAATTATATAAATGTTTTATTTTATTCCTGTATGTATAATATTGTATTGTACTTTGATAACAATAAAATTATTTTTACATTAAAAACATAGTTTTTCCCACCATAATGGATGCCGTCTTGGAATTTGTCATGATGACGTCATTATTCCGATCAATTTTTTTTTAATGAGTGAAGAGTAACTATTTAGCCAAGTTGTTGTTATATTTCATATCCGCAGTATATGTAAAAGTGACCAAAAACAAATTTATTTCCCCTACCCCCCATCTTAAATAGTTTAAAATAGAGTATTTCAGGCCAAAATTTCAAAGTGCTGTAAAAAAAAAATGCCCAAGCCCTATAGGCATGGGGATTTTTTTTCTGAGACACTATACGGTATGCTGATTCAGAAAAACCAAAAATTGATTTTCCTTTACTTTTTTCCCACTAAAGTTCATTTCAGCAGTTTTACAACCATTTTGTTTTCAGTCTCTCTTCTTGCTCTAATACTTTTCTATTAAATTCTCTTCTGTTCTAATTATTCTTTGTTCAATTGCGACCATCCTTACTTTATTCTGGAAAATATTTAGTGTTCTAAAAAAAAGCCACTTAATCGAAAATGAATTTCAAAAGATTGAACAAAAATCGTTAAAGTGTTAAAATTTTAGCCATATTCCACAATATTCTTATTAGCATGGGGCTATATCAATGCATGAGGGCCGGATGAAGTTGAAATAAGGACACATATGTCATGTGCATACACATCATTACAGTTGCACTAGTTAAGGATGTTCGCACCACTCACTACTAAATGTTTACTAGAATTTTTCATCATAAATATTAGTTTAAAAGTAAAAAATAAAAGGATTGTCATGGCGAATTGCATAAAATTTCCTCCCGCATCTAAGGAACTTACAGTATCAAAGAAACGATTATTACCGAAATAATCTTCAGAATGCATTGCTGTCGCAGAGTTTCACGTAGTTTAGTTTTAGTTTCTAAAAGAATATTCCTATACAATTATCATTTGTATTATTCATCTTTTCCCTACTGGTCCAATTATTCATTTCTCTAAAGTTTCTTGTTACATTTATAAAAAGTCAATTTCAATAAAGAAAACAAATAACTGTATATTATGCAACAAACAAAACAAAATCCAAAGACAACAAGATAACATAAAAGCAACTGAATAGAGTCACTGTCGTGACACAAGACTTTCTTGGCCAACATTTTAATAATTTTATAAATATTCAAGAGACTAAATGATCATTTTAATCTCTTCTCAACTATACATTTATTTTGAAATAAAGCTACTAATATATATATATGTATATACATAACTAATATATATGTATATATATAATTATATATATAGGCCTATAGCTTTTTATTGATTATTTATTTTTATCTATTTGCATTTTGAATATTTTAATTGTGGGACTTCTGTAAACTTAGAGTTAATCAGTATGTTTGTTGTTTCTAAGTATTTATACTAAATATAAACAAAAATAAAAATAAAATAAAAAGATATATATATATATATATATTATTTATATATATATAATATTTTAGCTTATATATAATATTTTAGCTTTTTTCTATGAGCAAATAAGACTGAAGTAGCCTTGGTCAGGCTACGGGTCCAAGACAAACCCTATTTTACTTGATGGTACGCTATGCGAATCCAAAATTATTGTATTATTTGTGTATTTTCTACTTTTAGGCGTAAAGTTTTCCTACCGACCTACCCAGTTTTTTATTTTTACAAAACGTGGCCAACACAAATATTTTGTATGGCCTAATATTCAATTAATTATTTACAATTCATTGAATATGATAAATTCTAACAAGAAGATACAATTTATAAGCAATTCATTAGACTATAAAATAATTTTTTATAAAAAAAAAGCACAACTGCTTTAAACTTCATTATAGGCGAGTGCCTATATTTAATTGGCGCTCGCCTATAAAATATTCCATTCAATTATCAATAACATTAATTACATCAATTAAATTAAATTCATTATTTACAAATCATTCGATTATTAAATTTAACTAAATAAAAATATTACCAATTCCTAAAAAGATTTACAAACCATTCAATAAATGTACATATCAATTATTATTCTATCTAACTGCATAAATAAGATGTATGATAGACCTATTCGGTTTACTTCATTTTGTACGAATAAATGTTGCAAGTTGTATGTATTTGATACAAATGTTTTTTAGTTGTTTTTTGTGCACACAAGCAACATAATCGACACTGGCGGTCAGAGATCAACAAATGGTACGAAGATCCCGGAAACAGTGGTGGTGCCATCGGGGAGGGGTAACAGAGGGGAATTCACCCCCCCCCCCCCCCCCCGACAGGCCTGCTTTTCCTTCAGCATTGCATTTCGGACAGGCCTGCTTTTCCTTCAGCATTGCATTTTCCTTTCCAACTTGTGTCGGCCTATATTTTTGGGGCTTTCTGGAAACAATTTTTGCTTAAGCATTTCCTATGAAGGATATATAAGGAAAGAATAATTGACAAATTATTATAAGTATTATTAAATCATTCTTTATTCAGCATATAAAAAATGTACAAACATTCCAGGTCATGTTCTGCGCAAGCAGAACATTGCAGGAAAAATAACAACATTCACAAGTTTACAATACACGAAAACGGCAATTCAATATAAAAGATAAGATGAGTTTAAAATCGGCTTACAAAGAGGAACGTTTTCAAAATTGAGCAGTTTTCCCAAGCAGGGTTATATCTGGCATTCCAGATAGTGTAACTGGAATTTTTTCGTTTCGTCAATTGTACATTCATTCTACTTTAAATTATATCACGTAACCTTCTGTCATTGTCTTGGGTTATTAGTCCCCTACTT
>NW_022740654.1:0-589 GCF_011630105.1 Anneissia japonica
GTCTTCGTTTTATAGACACCCTATAATATGGGTGTCTACAAAACGAAGACTCGAAAAACGAAGACCTCCAATTATTTCTCAATTATCTTATTGAAAGTATTTCAAAATCATCATTAAACAGTTGCCAAGTACATGTTTCATTATTTTATCACGATTGGGAGAAAAAATGTGGGTCTTCGTTTTTCGGGTCTTCGGTCTTCGTTTTGTAGACACCCATATAGAGTGTCTACAAAACGAAGACCCTTAATTATCTCGTCCATCCTATGTTGGTGTCACTACAAAATGACCGATGCTGCACATATGCGTCACTATACCACATTCCTACTGTTTATTTTAACATGGAACAAGTTTATTGAATGAAATATTCAAGGTTTCTGTAGGTCCCCAAAATACGCGTACCGCTAGGCCAAGCCTTCGTTAGAGGGTAGCAGCGCCAAGACGCGCTCAGCCACCAGCCGTGGACGTACAACATTGGTTGTCGCTTTGGAACTGGAATAAAGGGTAAATCATTCAATTGACTCAGTTTCAGGCAACAATGTGCTAAGAAGACGAATACTATATATACATAGCATGAAGTGATTTAAAAACA
>NW_022740655.1:0-1017 GCF_011630105.1 Anneissia japonica
TGTGTTCCATATGTGTTTGATCCAATGACCGGGATAATAATGTGAAGCGCTTAGAGGCTTTGTTAGGGCATTAAGCGCTATATAAGAACGACATATTTCTTTTTTTTTTAAATATATGTATATGCTTACTGTACATGATAAGTGTTTTATTATATATTTTTTATTTTATAACTTTACAGAACCTACCACAGCAGCACAACCGACAACGTCAGTGACAACTGAGGGTAGGTTTTGACTCATGCCAAAATAATTATTTTAAGATTCATTTACAATAATAGCTTAAATTTATATGCTTAGAGTAGTGAAATATAAAATAGTTTATTATTTTATTTCTACAGAACCTACCACGGCAGCACCACCTACAACATCAATGACAACTGAGGGTAGGTACTTGACCCCTACAAAAAAATATTTTTACTATTCCTTAAATATTCGTCATTATTATCTAATATATATGCTTATTGTACATGATAAGTGTTTAATTATATGTTTTAATTTTTATAACTCTACAGAACACAACTAACAACATCAGTGACAACTGACGATAGGTTTCTGACTCATACCGAAATAAATATTTCAAAAGTAATTTTCAGTTAGCTAAAGTCTTTTTCGTGAATACTTACCTGGATAACCGACTAATTGCCATTGTTCCCAAAACGGAACACCCCTTCGAAAAAAAATGGAACAGTCCGACCGAAGGCGCCACGTGCGAATCGTCTCCCTAACAAACGTCCTCATTCCCTTTTCGATGTTGTTCGAAGTTGGATACATTCTAGCCTTTGAAATTACTAGCAGTCTTTTCAAGCAATTCTGTTCTTATTTTTGCCTTGGATTTATTTTCAACTTGACAAGATATCCTTTTTTTATTGTAGTCTCGATCGGCATGTCCGCTCTTGACAAGATATCCTTTTTTTATTGTAGTCTCGATCGGCATGTCCGCTCGCAAGTCTTTGCCGCCGGCTCCTGCGCGTCCCGCCCACCCTGTCCCGGTTGTGGGACTCCACCCGGACCTCATCC
>NW_022740656.1:0-6900 GCF_011630105.1 Anneissia japonica
AATAGCTCTATGGACTACTCATACAACAGAAATAAACGTCGCATGGAGTTAGTGAAAAATGGAGCAAGTATTAAAACCTTTTTTTGTTTTATTTTAGGCCTTCTTCAAAATACCTATGCCACAGCAGTTGATTTTTTTGCCGTAAAACCAAAATAGTTTCATGCATGCCGACTTGCCGATCGGTTAGCGTGAGCCCTGACTGAACTCTGCAGAAAATCCACATCGAACTTCGCATCGCGATGTAAAACAAAATGTCGGAAAACTTTTCTTTGACGCATGCGCATTTGCATAAATGTCTACACATACGCACACACATACTAAAAAACAAAAGAAATGTGATTACAATAGTTCCTATTGCATTACATGCATAGGAACTAACAAAGGGTGGATGAGTGAGCTCTTCAGAGGCAACGGCCAACCATACCTTAGTTTAAGGAGTTGGGACCGCATTCTCAAATGCGGACTAATTTAATTCCAGGACTAAAGATAATGATTAAATCCTGAACTAATATAGTCCACTTTTCAAGAATATGGGTGTAGGAGTCTATTTATCCACACATTATTTTGATATTTATATACTGTACAGGTATATATTTTTTCAAACCTACTTTACATTTTCATGCGCATAAAGGTGACATGACAATATGTGCCTTATAACTCCACCATTATTATTATTATTACAACAGCACACATGCACACAATATATAGAAACACAACAGAAACATACATAGACACAACAGCAACACACATGGGCACAATACATAGAAATATAGCAGTAGTATACATAAAATATGCAAAACTACAGCAACACACAGGATCAAAATATTTAACTAAATATAATTATTCAACATTATTGTCAAATTAAAAACATAATTACAAATAAGGATAACAATACAACTTAAATTATTATCAGTTAGGTTGAAAGCTATTGAACATTTTCAGCCTATTTTCAGCAAGAAAAACCAAACTATTTGCAAACACATTCATCTCACTATACAATCAATGGCATCATTCTTTTTTTTTTTTTTATAGAAATGATGTCATTCATATAAAGATGTCTTCTCAAACTCAATTGTAATCATTACAATCCACACACAAAAAGTTTCAACAGAATAATACCAAAAGGTCAATGACCCAAATTGGAGGTCAATAACCCCAGATCATTATATCAATAACCTATACAAAAACTCATCACTACTTGCCCAAAACTCAGTGAGCAACTACACTTTACTTGCCCCATTAATCACTAGAATCAATCTGGGCAACCGCTTGCCCTCTACCACACCAGACTGCACCTGATACTCATTGGTGAAGCAATCTACTCAGCCCATACAACATTTGGCTGCCACATTATATAAAGTACAACATTTTGCTGTCATATTAAATAAAGTACAATTTTCTTTCGTCATTCCTGAGACACAACCTACACCTTGAACACTTTACCTCACATTGCCAACACACACTTAGTTACCATATAATCTTATTATGGGATATCAAAACCCAGATTTAGTGTTCAGGATACACAGTGCTAAAACAGATTACATTCCAATACTTAGTTTGTGAAAAGAAAGTATAATACATACTCCAAGTATTGAAATACTTGTTGGGATTCAACATTTCAACATTAATTATGTCATCATCAGATTTATTATTATACTTTCTTATCTGAGATTAATCAGTGGACCTTTCGGTAGTTTGTGAAAAGTAGCAGAATATTAACTATTCCACCTGATATACGTAAACTGGAGTTGAGTCATTAATTGGTCCACACTAATTGGTTATTGGTTATTTTTTAAAGCTAAATATTCATTAGTTGTTCTGTAATGTAAGTATACATTCATTGTTTGTCAACAAAATTGCATCAAGTTGAGTTGAAATATTGTAGGATTAAAAGTTGATTTTGTCTTCCCATATGAATGCTGTTTCATAGTTTCTGCTGTCTTTTCCTATAGGGTGTATGTAAACAGTCCCTCCGCTTTCCTATAGGACTGTATTTTCCGACAGTCCCACGTTATTAATACAGGATTTTGTTTCAACAATATACCTACAGAATTATATTCCCTATGTGTAAAACTTGACTACAAATTCCTCAAAGTTTTATAAAGGTTTTGAATTTCAAAATGGTGGATGACTTATTTATTCATCCGTCAATTTAAACTCTGGTCCATCTTCTGTTCATACGACATGAACACGTTATCGTGACTCTCCGATGAGCTTAAACGTAACAGATTTGTGCGACTAAATGAATTGGTTGGAGAAGGCATTCGTGTCGTCCTTGTGGGGGTAGGCGGAGTCAAACAAACTGGGGAGCCACACTCACTTTGTTGTAGTTTCCAAACGAGTTCCTCATTTTCCATTGAAAGGCGTTTCTTTTCCGTTGACTGTTTGTCTAACGTTTCCTTCAATGCTCTGTGTTCGGATGATAATTGTCTGCAAGATACGTCACAGAATTTGTCACAAACATCATGATTTGTTCATTCATGTTTATCAGATTTCTTGATGAGATAATATTCAATTTGAAATTTTTTTACTGTTCTAGTGACAAAATACACCTTGTATTTAAAAACAGGTAGAAATTCTAAAATTCAGAATTGAACACTAATACATTACAGAAATTAAATAAAAAATTTAGGTACCTCTCTAAATCGGCTTTCCTTCCAACAATTGCTTTTAATTCTTCAATACGTCGTTCATATCGTTTTATCTTTTCTTCATGTTCAGATATCACTTCAAGCTATTAATGCAAACAAAATAAAATAAAAAAGTGATAATGATTAGTCAACACTGCCTTAACATAAATGTAGGTGGTCATTCTGATCCCAATGGTTGAGTTTGAAAGTTATCAATATTTGTAGCCATCAAACTAAAGTACTTCTAACCCCTTGCCAATGATTACAACACTCCCTTCCTTCTATAAACCCCTTCCAATCTGTCACAACACCCTTCCCCTCATTACACCCCCTCACCTCTTTTTCTAATTCCATTTTTTGCCTTCGTAAATCATGTACACTTTTATTCCTCAGCTCCAGCACTGTTTTCAGGCTTTCAACCTCCTCTGGTAAATGTTTATACTGTATTGAGCAATCGCTGCCTGTTAACAAAGCCATTATAAAATTAATATTAAATCACAAAAACAAAAAATACAATACATATCAGCAAACATTTGAGACAACATATCGGGAATGATAACTGGAATATATTTTTAGAGAGGTTCCTGAACACTAAACAGTACATAAACATTGGTATTGCTTTAAAAATTATTAACATAGAGGAAAAAATCCAATTAATTTCTTTCCTCCATGTATTAACTATCACACTGATCACGTTTAAAATCCCATGATCCTAATTATAATCACATGATCTCATGATCCAATCAAACTCCTTTAATTTAAAAATTCACCTGAAGTTTCTCATTCGAGTCTTTTTGAAGGACATCCTCGAGCATCTTACATTTGTGTCTTAATCGTTCACATTGAAATTTTAAATTGAATGCGTCATCTTGGAGCTGGCATTCCCGATTCTCTGCAGCCATTCTTTTCTGCTCTTCTTCAATTTCAAACTCATCCCTCATTTTATTTGTTGCAGCTGCATTGTCTTCTTGGAGAAGTCTTTTTTCATCAGCATGCTTTGTTTTTAATGTTTCAGTCAGCTGATCATTCTGCTCAGCTTGGTCAGATAACTGAACAAATGAAACATACAATTACATGCCTATGGTCATGATGACGTCACATCATGACCATATATAGGCACGTCATGACTATAAATGAATATACAATAGTTTTTTTGAAAATTTAATAGTGGGGATAGGCAGAGCATTATAATATTTTCTTACTAGGAAGAACTCAAAAATAGCCAACAGAAGGAATGTGTGCTCTAGCACATATAGTACAAGGAATGGGCAACTGCCAGGGTGACAGCCAATAGAGGGGTGACAGGGGATGGGTGACAGCAAGGACAGGGGATGGGAAACTAACAGCCGAGACATGCAATGTTACGCTCACAGTAGCCGTTTGCCAATTTGCCAACGGTGAATTGAGACACTGCTTGGCCAAAAAAACAAAAAAAAAAACAAAATGGCATCGTTCGCCATAATTTTCATATACACAATATTAATCCTCATCTAGGCTAGGCTCATAAGTATTTTCATCGCATGTGCAGTATATACAGATTTAATCCCAATTTTAACTTTTGGATTGGGTCGTGAGCAGGTTTGCAAAAAAACTTATTTTAAAATTAAAGAAACAAATTTTAAATTTATATGTGGTAATTTACTATATTTCTGACGAATTGAAAACGGTATTTAGGTGAACCCAATATTAAATTAATATTTTATTATAATATGCGCCCGCAGTGGCGTAAAGACAAGTCATGGGGTCCAGGGGCAGGAAAATCTTGGGGGTCCCTTGCATATCAGTATAAGTATTTTCGCTAATGTGACCGGGGTGGGTAATCTCCCACAGATAATTGATAAGACAAAATATTATTTAAGAGTTACTGGGTAGATCCTAATATTATTTGCACACATATTTTTAATTTGAAATTTGTGTGCAACGTATAAATTAGGTCTATGCATAAACGCTTGCATACGTGCAACTTTCATTAGCGCGAATAGGTTACATGCTCTTAATCATGAATGTATTGATCTAAGTTCCATCGAAACTTTGCAAATATAAACAAACACAAACCTATCAACATTATCAAGCCTAACCTACATTTATTAACCCTAAAACACCCTTGTTGATAACATTATTATTATGACCAATCACAGGCCAGAAAACTGCAGTTTTAATCAAACTGCAGGTCAAGAATCAAATACGATATATGACACTTCATAATGCACGTAACCCAAAGTGAAAATGATAAAAATATTTATATCAGTAATTAAATCAAGTAAACCTTGATCTTTCATTACTCAGGTGCATGTGTCTGTTTGCAAGGCTTACACAAAGATAACAGAATCGATAGTAGGCCTAAGTACAGTGTAAATGCAGAACCAGTATGGTCTTTGGTGGTGGGATGGCCACAACACAAGCGTTACCAGGGGTGTAGGCCCTCCCCCACTCCCCCCCCCAAAAAAGGGGAATTCAATAATCAACTACGAAATTCTTTACCGCCCATGCTTATGACTATAAGCAAAAATTCATGAATCACAATGGGGGGATTGCATAAAACTTTTTATGTCAGTCGATTGCGAAATGAAAATTAAAATAGTAAATATATCATTTTTTTTTGTTAATAATTACCTTACTAATTAATACGGTATCAAATACCATCATTTTTTTTACTTTAGCATGCTTCCATCAGGGAGTGGAATGTTATTGTACAATGTCATTGTTTTAAAAATTGACTTATTAAAAGTTGACTTATGGATTAATATAAACATGTCATTCATTATTATGAAATAAAAGTGAAATGAACCCCAAAAAGACCAGCAAAAACGTGCAGAACTTTTACATTTCATTTCTTTATTTTGGAAATGTATTTATATAGAATAACTTTAAAACATACAATTAAAAGAAACCCAACAAATTAAGATAAAGAAAACATGAACAATAGAAACAGAAAATTTTCTTCTTAAACTTTGACAAAATGAGATAAAATGTGATTAATGAGATATAGATTTTTGAACATATAAAAATTTGCAGAAAATATGGAAAAAGGGGTAGATGGTTGGAATTATCAAATTTCGTATGTCTGAGTCAGTCGATTGTTTACGCATCCAAGATAAGTCATGTGACGCCCATCGCCAAATCCGTCTATTAATAGGTTTTAAATGTTATGATTTTTTAAAATACATAAAATGATGCCAAGTAGATTATAATTTTTTTAATTATTTTCACAATTTTGTGTAATCTTTTCAATACCAATAACACATGCAACACTAACAATTAGAAAAGAGTACAAATACCTTGGTTACACAAAACTCCTGATCAAGGCTTCATAGAAAATGTTGGGTTGTAGTAGAAGGCCCCTTTCTAATAAATCTGTCAAAAAGTGTGTTTATGGGATTTTGGTCTACAGTAGTTGTATTTTTTAAATAGAAAAGGTTACCGTATAGTCAAGGCATTGTGGTAGAATGTTTAGTAGCAGTAAGAGGGCCCCCTGTGGCCTCTCTGGGGCTCATTTATACTCAGACCCAGACTGTTTAGGATCGAGAGTAAAGTGCTAGCTAGGCACCAGGGACCCTCCGGGGGCCCTTTTAACTGTGAGCCTGAAGCCGTGTCCCAGTGAGCTCAAGGGGCGTTATGCCACTGTATGCCCGCAATGAATATCTGATGACTTGAAATTGTATTTAGGTGAACCCTTATCAAATCAAATACATAATTAATATACTGTAATTTAATCATGCGACTTATTTGCAGACTACAATATTTGCCTAGAACTCAATTGTTGGTCATTTTGACATTAATAAGCAAATCTGAAATTGGCCAGAGACAAACTCAACATTTAAGACGCCATGTTCTTCCTTTATCTGCGATATATTTATACATTCATCATCCTCATCATTATTATTATTTATTTGGCAATCAAAGTTTAGGACAAAACCACAGATTTATGAAGTGAAAGATTCTGAGCCAGAGTGCACTAAAGTTATATAAAAATAAAAGATCACAAACACAATATGAATATTTAAAATATTTATTACATATGCATACTAATGAGCTTATCATATATACATATATATGAATTTATTTATGTGCATATTAATGCGCTTACACATGCATATTAAAACTTATCAGAGTATATATATAAAAAAAAACAAAAAAAAAAACGCCGCAACATCTTTACCTTATTCAATTTATTCCAAATTTATATTACGGGTGAATTTTGATATGTTTACCGTACTTAAGTTTTTCTTTCCAATAAAAGAAATAGGTAACCTTAAAAAACAAAAGGAAA
>NW_022740657.1:0-522 GCF_011630105.1 Anneissia japonica
AAGGATAAATACTTACGGGTAGCATTGGACATTTCTTGCCGAGTCTCTTCTGGTGATCGTGTGCTGAGCACAGCCATGGCTTTAGTTGTATACATTCCGTGAGAAATTGCTAGAAAAGTAAGCAACACTTTCCATAGTTCCATTCTAAAGAGATACCGGACTGTTTGCTTAGAGTAGCAAAAATGATAAGGTGATTTTGGCTACAATTTTGATATACCTGCCACATGTGACGTCACCGTAAATATGTTTGTAATTCGAGCCTGCATTGTTTCAAACGATACCGTGAGCCATTGAATAGGATAATAGGAGACATAAAGCCCTGTAAAGTATCCATTTTTTTTGTTGACAAAAAGAAATTGTATGCCCATATATCGTCATGATGTGCCTACATGTATTCATGATGTGATGCCATCATAACCATATAGATAGGCTGCAGAGTACTTGATATATCAAAATTACTCGTATGTATAATAATACAATAAAAAGCATATGTATTACGGTAAATACAATTTTAAATTATCA
>NW_022740658.1:0-722 GCF_011630105.1 Anneissia japonica
CAATATTCGGTAGTCCAGTGGTTATGGCTCCAGGTTAGTAAATCTAAATGCATTATAAAAAAAAACAGTGTACATTGAGTTAAAAGCAAATGAACGAATAAACGATATACTATAAATACTGTAGTTTTGAATATTTGTGTATTAAACTTTTAAAAGAATGTAGTTTAGTTCATTCAGTTTAATCTTTATGTTGTTTGGAAGATTATTCCATGCCTTGGTTTACAGGTATAGAAATGTTATTTTCACTTGTATTTATCGCCATTAGGTGCTTGTATGATTTATTTATTGTACACTAATAATAATAATAATAATATTTATTTAATATTACACTTTTATATCAGTGGCAGCATGCAAGAAAGTGGCACAGTCAATCTTAGCTAATGAATGAGGAGGGAAAAAACAACAACTTAAAGCTATACAAATGTAAGAACTTAACTAAAGAAAAAATACAATTTTGAGTTTAAAAATAAACCATAAACACCCCTTACCCCTCCTCACATATATAATGCACTATAGGCCCTATGCACACAAACATGCATACAGTATACACGCACACACATACACACACCCCTATATCCATGCATACACAGATACACCCATATACACACACACCAAAATACATATAAAATATACATATACATATACACACATATATATAATTTAAACGATTTATTCATTTTGTATATTATTAAAACCAGTATTTGCTAGTGTTAATATATCTG
>NW_022740659.1:0-606 GCF_011630105.1 Anneissia japonica
GAATAAATAAATGAATTATTGCATGAATAAATGAATGGATGAATGAATAAGTGATTGAGTGAGTGAGTGGGTGAATGAATGAATGAATAAATGAATGAATGAATGAATGAATGAATAAATGATTAAATGAATGAATGAATGCATGAATGGATGAATGAATTAGTGATTGAATGAGTGGGTGAATAAATGAATGAATGAAATAATGAATGAATGAGTGAAAAAATGAGTGAGAGAATGAGTGAGTAAATGGATGAACGAATGGATGGAAAATTATTATTATTATTATTATTATTATTAATAATAACAATAATAATAATAATAATAATAATAATACTTTTATTATTACTAATATTATTATTATTATCACTATTGTATCCTTTTATCCTTCTATAATTTTCCCTTTTTCTCCATTTTTTTTAATTTTGTAAACTTTAGGTGGGGACCAGGCAGGTCCCGCCAGGGAGTGAGCAAGCAAACAAGCAAGCAACATCCCTAAAATGATCAATATCTGATTTAGAGTTTTTTTTAAATATGATTATTAATTATTATTATTATTATTATTATTATTATTATTATTATTATTATTATTATTATTTATTATCAATG
>NW_022740660.1:0-1100 GCF_011630105.1 Anneissia japonica
ACAGTATGTAACATATGCAATTCATATGCTACATGTTTTTCTTTTATTTGGGACACTATTTTTTTTGGCTTCTCTTCACCGTACGCAACACTTCATATGCTGGAAGGATGTCAACTGTCACCAAGAATCTCATCAATGGAGTCATCAATTGCTCAGGGAATATCTTCAGATGTCAACCAATGGAACAACCAGCTAAATAAATACAATAAATATTTAATTTCATAAATGCTATAAATGCTGTTAATTCCATAAGAAGATTGCTTATACTATAATGCTTAGTTAGGCTTATGATTTATTAATTTTTTTTGCATGCATAATAGAAGTGGGACACTTCTTAGGGAGAGGGGGAGTAGTGTAACCTTTGAACTTTCAAGGACTATTATGGGATGTTCCCGCGGAGTCTCGCTCTCTCGTGGGGGTTCGTCGACTAGCCAAGCTGCGTCTTGTTGGAGGCTCACACTTTGTATAGAATAAAACCGTTAACATCCAGCTTACTTGGTATCTGGCTCATTCATTGAAGTCCGAACTCATCTAGTAACATCCATAGAGAGTTACATCAACACGGAAATGAAACTGCAGAAAACCATAGTGTAGATCTTGCTACATTTCAAAAAGTCTATTGAGTGAAAGTAGATAAACATTATTTCAATTAAACAGCCTTCTAAATTTATTTGTGAATACATTGTTTACTGGAATTAACTACCAAATTAATGTTAAATAATTGTTTGTTGACCATTCCCACAACTAGACATTGGAACATGATTAATTGATAGCAAGCTATATTCAATGATTTACTTTGACAACAATGTAAAGTTTGCTATAAATAGAAAAAAAAATCCAAACACAGATGAGCATATTAGAGTCATAAAAAGAAAATGACAATAACATATACAATCCTAACATGCACAAAAAAAAAGAAAAAAGAAAAGAAAAAAAAAAACACGTCAACATAGGTACTATAGGTACACAGAAGACTATACAATAAATAAATAAATAAAACGTTTCTCTTGCTTGCTATATACTAATAATATATGCTAATAATAATAATAATAATAATATTTGTAAAGTGTATAATACATAGGTCCCTAAAAAATGTCCAT
>NW_022740661.1:0-9219 GCF_011630105.1 Anneissia japonica
TGCTGAAAACATTACTGCACCCTGATGCTGTTTAGTGAAAACTGCAATTCTTTGTACATGACCTACTAAGCATTCAATGTTGGCAGACATTAAATACTGTTTTGTCTCTGACAGGTATTGACTGGAATTTTTGTGTTACCGTAAATTATTTGGATGATCTATATTGTTTGGAAGCATATGGTGGTGGTAGAATTAGTGAAAGCAAGGCTGCCATTGAGAAAGAAAATTTTGATCTACATTCTAACTTACCTTAGTAAAGTGGAACTGTAAAGGATCGTCGGTCGAGAGTGACACGACCAGACCACGTGCCAGAAACTCAGGAAGAGGGTTACGATGGTAGTTCAAGAACAGTGAGTTGTTGCTAAGTGGTGACATGGCAATTCCAACTTGAGCTAAGTAGTAAAGGTATTGTAACACAGGTGCCTATAATTCAAAAAGAAAAACAGAAATGTTGCTGAAAAAGAGGTACCATTGGTTGCAGATTACATTCAACAATGACACTTTAAGTATTTATAGTTGTATTTCATCTTATAATGTAATGATGACAAGGACTTATTTCAGGTATGTTACAAGCTATTAATGAATGTCTTGTGTTTGTGCAATGGGTTAGAAATTTGTTGACATTTGGACTGCTTCATTCGGCTAGACACCGCCACTCATCTAGACACCGCCATTCAGCTGGATACAGCCATTCATCTAGACGCTACCTTACCAACTTGGGCAGCCAATCTCTCATACTGAACCAAAAGTGTTTCTGAATAAAGTTCAAAAGTTCAAATAAGACACTTGTATACTATGCACAGAGATGTACAGTATATACCTTTCTAAGTAGCAAGCCATGAGATATGTTCTCAGCAAGCATGAACCCTGACACAAGGTGGTGCACTGGCCCGGCTTCACCACAATGAGGTCGAAGTACAAATGTGTTGAGACCTCTTTCTCTGTAAAACAATGATAAATATAAATCTGAATACTGAACAAAATGCAGGCCGTGTATAATGGGGGATTCTATTGTTTTAATTATGCTTAACATAAAAATATAATTTCTGTGATCTCCACCTTGTCTTTTTCGTCCCCAAAATTCTTCAGACTTACAGAGAGCAGTGAATACATAACCTCATTCACGGAGGTAATAAGCAATACAGTCCTTACTGTCTAAAGTGGCTGAAAAACCACAGATATATGTACAAAAGGTAATATACATAGTTTGAAATGATTAGTTAATTAGAATGTGTATCGTCATAAAATATTACTTCATAAAATATTACTAAATAAAGATTCTTACTGCCTGAAGTGGTTTAAAACCACTAGATTTGAGTACATGTAATACAGGTAATATGCATAGGGTGGATTCTCAGTAGCTTCCCACTTCTCTGGCGTTGGGCTGTCCATTGTGAACACTATGTCTTCTGGTTTGGATTCATCATCAACACTATCAAAACCAGTCAACTATTAAAGAAGAAAAAAGACAACACAATTAAATAATCCAAAGAATTCACCATTTGTTTAGTGGTGTTGTATATATGCATATAATTAATTATTAATAATAATTATTAATATTATCATTATTATTATTCCATGTATATTTTAATCGATTAGGATGCTGGCATGTGCAATGCACATATACAGTATGCTAAATGTAAACATCAGTCTACACGTATAAATGCTATCTCAATGTGGTGCCAGTATTTGTCGGGCTAGGGGTAAGATGACCAAAACAGAGGTTCTGACAATCTGATAGTCCAAGGGAGCTAAGCCCTCAGTGCCTAGAGAAACTATGCCAAATCAAGCTGTTCTGAGACGTTTTGGGATGTATTAGGTTCAAAAACTTTTGGTCTGACATGACATGGCTGTCGAGCATGTAGGGGATCGGTCTTTCTGATAGGACTACAGGCCATTCTGATAGGACTACAGAAATTAAGGAAACATATAGATAACTCTTTGTAGTTCTGAAAAGTAGTCAAACATCATATTTATTTACAGTTCAAACACAAATCCTCAATTTTGTTGCAGTGCATGAAGCTACTGTACCTTAATGATTTGTCCCGCTTTAACATTGTTAAAAGTAGTTGTACAGCTGTATTAGCCTGAACAATGGTAATAACGGGTAATAATGAGGCAGCACTCTGAGACTAACTTTAAAGATGTAATTTATTTAACACAAGCTTTCGCTGGCATTGACTGCCACCTATACAGTATGTTCAATAAATTACTTTAACGTTAAAACTTACAAACTGAAGAAACTGATGTAGTTCAGGGTGTGAACTTGGGTCCTTGGTGACTTCAAACAGTGGCATAAAAATGTTAGTCAACATCTCTCCAAAGTTACTTAGTATTCCGTTAGAGCGGTAGATGTCACTGTAAAACAAGCACCAAGTTTATTAGATACAAATTAATTAAGTACTATAAGATATATTATAAATATACATTTATGCTTTTATCATTTCATCTACTTCCAGGAAGGCATAGTAATAAGTGTTGGTATGAGATTTCATGAAATTTAGAAACCAGTTTAACTGTGCTATTTCTTGATTGCCTGGGATTGTGTGATTGTGTAAAAATTTTGAACAGAAACTATATAAATAATGTAAACCACACTGTCAATGTATGCTTACATATAGTGATGATGTAGGTCTATATATGGTCATGATGTGATGTCACCATGACCATATTTAGGCATACCACATTTATATGTACAGGACTTAATAGAATTTTAATCTTTATGTTTCTTACACTCACGCACAAAACTCACTCAAATCAAATCAAATCAAACTTTATTTGTCAATTAAAACACAGGTAAAATGGAAATTCTTTTTCCACTGGCAAACAACATGAAACATCCTGGCTTTGTACGGTACTTACAAGAGTCGAGGGATCTGGACGAGCCAGCGAATATTGTCCGAGTACACTTGATGACTGACAGCCCATTTTGCTAGCTGATCCCATTCATCTGAGTTCCTTCCGTAGATAGATAATCGGTATTCAGCATTCTGATATTTAGACTCTTCTAAATCTGCTCCTACTTCCTAAAATATAGAAAAAAAAAAAAAAGAAAAAAAACATGAAATATTCAAGAAATCAATACTATAAAGTAATGTAAATTGCACTATCTGAATACCATGTATATTAATCCAAATAACAAAACTAACCACAAGAATATTCCAGCAACAACATTTTTGATATAAATAAATATATTTTGGAGTAATTATGAGTATTTTATGGAATTGTAATGTTTCTTTTGTTGTTTATATTTTTTTATCAATTTGGACAGTATTTCAATGTACTTTTGGTAATCATGTCTCGTCGATTTATGAAACCTGTATTTTTTTTGTGCGTATAATATTGAGACAGAATAAATGAAATGAAAGACAAGATACACTATATAAGAGCAGCACAAAAAAAACCAAAAAAACATCCAAAACCTGAGATAGTGAATACGTGCAAGACGACATAAGCACTAATTTCCTACTTGTGCACTTACTTTGATAATTCGGGCGAAGTACTCTCCATTCATATAATTATCCGTCTTGATGAAGATCTCACGTAATTTACTCTCCCCTACAGGATTGTACTTGGAGTTGAACTTATCAAAGCGATGAAATGTATTGCGATCCTGAATTTTGAAACAAAAAAATGTATTGTTTCTCAAAAGCAGAACAGCCCGTAGCATAAGATTTCTGGTGGATTTTATTTAAAAATAATAAGACATTCAAGCCTTAAGCCACCTTAAGAAAATGGAAGATTTTACGAAGACTGTGGGTAACATTTCAATGGGTATGTTACCATTGTCCACACTTTTACCAGTTGCTGAATAAGATATATATATATATATATATATATAACAATATTGTTTGTAAAACAATTAAAAACATATTACTAGCATCTACCACAAAAATAAAAGTAAATAATATAAGAATTATTATCTGACAACAACATAAATAAAATAAATGTAGAATAGGTACTTACAGCATGGACATCAAGGGTGTCAATGTTGATATCATAGGCAGTGAGACCCAGACTATCAAACACCTGTAGAAATAAGAACTTAGGAGTGATGTTTTTCCTTATATGTGAGGTCTCACTACAAAATGAGCCTCATTGCTATAGAAAATCAAAAAATGAATTTATATTACATTCTGGTAGATCACATTACAAGCTTTAATTTGATATTTGAATGGCTTCCCTAGGATAAATAGATCCAGGGATATTAGCATTTAAAGTTCAGGTGTATGAGAATCAGGTTTTGAGAAATTTGGCCTCAAAGATAAACTAACCTGTACAAATAATAGGACTAGAATTACAGAATATGCGAAGAGAACACTGTTTTAGTAAGAAAATTCACTTAAAAAGTACACAGTCATAAAATATAAGTATCAAGTTAATATTCAAAAACATTAAAATCAAAATTTTGTAAAAATGTTGCCTTTGACCTATTTTGGTGAATAACTCAATATGATTTCACCAACGATGCGTCTCATTTCATGGTGAGACCTCATGAGTGTTATCATACCGAATACTCAGCAAGTGATTCAGGTGGAATTGAACCCATGACTATACAGATTCCTAGCTTGGTGTCACAACTACTAGACTACCTTTAATGACTAGTTTAAATCTGATCCTCAAGTAGCAGCATGTACCTTAAATGCTATTTAATGTGCTTGCCTCAGGAAAATATCATAGGAGTGATGTTTTGCCTTAGCTGATGTCTTATCTTAAAATACTCACTATGTTCCCAAATACTTGCGAAGAAAATTGCGAGTGATTCCGGTATATTAGGATTTAAACCCATGACCTCCAGATAACTAGCCTGGTGTCTTAACCACTAGACACTTGCCTTGTGCTTAATGATTATTGTAGAATCCGATCCCAAGTACCAAATATTTTAATTGATTAATATCATAATGCAAAACATGTGTTTAATAACAACTGGGGAAAACATGTTTTTAAATTTAAATTTCCAGTAGTGAGCTAATCAAACTTCATAAGCACACAGCAATTCAAAATAATTTTAACTGTTTAAAGAAATGTGAAAAAAAAAAAAAATCCAGAAATATAATTGTTTAAGTCTAAAGACAGATAATCTTTAAAGACATTCTATAATTTACCATTGGGCTGATGGATTAAAGAAACTGAAAATAGCAAAACATTCAATTATAATTTTGACCAATCAATAATTAGTATACCTCTTTCAATGTCATCATCCTCTTTTCCTTTTTATCAAAATAGACAAACTTTTCAGAGTCCTGTTTGATCATTTTCTTGATGAATCGAAGCAGATGTTTCTGGTTCATGCATGATGCAGCGTGCACGTGGGTATCAACCTGTATATATAATAGCAAGATAAAAATAGTACTCAGAAAATCTATACTTACTACTGTATATGTAACCAAATCAGTCACTCCTCGTAAAAAAAAGTTATTTTTTGGTTATAAAAAAGTAAATGGAAGTTATAAAATGAATAAAAACAATCATTTATGTTCAACATTTTGACATTTCGCTATTAAGTATTGGGAGTTAAAATAAACAACTATTTAAAGAACAGCATTTGAGAAATCAGCCTTCGAAAGTTGACGATTCAGCCATTTATCAAGCAAGCAGAGACCATCATCCAATGATTATTTAAATATATTGTGTTAACGTCAAAAATGGGGAAAACAACAACATAGCATGATACATAAAATTTAGTTGCAAAAAAATACATTTTGAAAATTTTGAAATTTCAACATGTTTTGACCATACAGTATTTCTACCACATGATTTACGAAGAGTGACTGGTTTTGGCTTGACTTCACCACATACTGTGTATGTCATACAATAATTATTTCTAGAGTGGTAGCAAATGAGGAAAATACTAAAGCCGGACACTCGTATTTGATGATGGTCCGTTTAGACTGCCACTGTCAATCAGCAGATGGCGCTGCGTAGTCCAGCGCTCAAAGGGAATGGAGTTGGGGGCAGCTGACTTGAAAAAGTTATAGTGATTTGTTTGCTTAAGCTGCCCCCGACCTTGTTGGTCTAAAAAAATAAACTGGAACTGGATTCGTTATAAGATGGTCGTATGATGCAGTGCCAAGCTTAACAGCAATTTTTTAAAACAAATACATTATATTCATGTAATTAAAATATGCCAATTCATTGGCCTAGAAGAGTTTAAAACACCCCGTATTTGATGATGGTCTGTTTAGACTGCCACTGTCAATCAGCAGATGGCGTTGCAGCGCTCAAAAGGAATGGAGTTGGGGGCAGCTGACTTGAAAAAGTTATAGTGATTTGTTTGCTTAAGTTGCCCCCGACCTTGTTGGTCTAAAATAAACTGAAACTGGATGGTCGTACAATGCAGTGCCAAGCTTAACAGCAATTTTTTAAAACAAATACATTATATATTCATGTAATTAAAATATGCCAATTGATTGGCCTAGAAGAGAATTTGAAACACCCAAGCCCATTATAACAATTTTCAAAAACACAAGAAAATTTATGTAATTTAGGATTCTTGATTTATTTATCATTCATAGCTATACCAACCAGCTTTTTGTTATGCAAAAGAGTTAAAGACAAAAAACAGTGAATTTAGAAAATCAAAAATCAAAAATCATATTAAATTAAAATAGACTCGATGACAAGGTGATAAGGGCGCTAGCCCACAAAATATGGTGATATGGTGTGATTTTTAAATACTTGAGTATGATTTTTTTTTGCTTCAAACATTTTCAACAGAGGGAGGCCTACTGGGAGGGCACATGCACCCTGCACACTGCAGAAAGAACACACAAGCTTTGAAATTAGTATAATTATTGTATAAAAGATATAAAAAAGACCAAGAGAGTGCTTGAGGTATAGATTTAATTAAACCTGGTTTAGAGAAAATCAGCATCAACAATATTAAATCTATCATACAGTAATAAGCAGAAGCACATGATCTACTCGAAGAGACAAAAATTTCATGAAAACATTGACTCTAAAGCCCCTCTCCCACCTAGGTTTATTTCACCTAAGAGTCGTACGATTTCTACGAGTTAAAACTCGTGATCTTTGGAAAGGACCTATACGAGCTTATTACGTGTTAGCTACGAGTGAGGTACGACTTTATGGAGTTGGTTACGAGTTATGTACGAATTATGCCGAGCAATAATTTTGAACATGTTCAAAATTAGCGCCACAAGTTCAGAGCTGCTACGAGAAGGTAAGAGTCCTCTCCGAGCTTTCCAAATCGTCCTACGAGTTTTTGCCGAGTTTGCCGAGTTAGCAACTCGGCATTCTCTTGTAACTCGTATGCTGAAAAAACCCCTAGTGGGAGAGGGGCTTAACAGTGGTGAATTCATAAATTTGAAATACAAGGGGCAACCTGAGGGGCTTTTAAAAATGGATAGTCTAGATCACCCAAGCTCCATCATGGTTGGAGCTGAGGTAACAAAATATACATATGATTTAGGGTTAGGTGGCAAAAAATGGTACTCTCACGCTTAAATTTTAATTTTTTGATCTCAATTTTTTTTAAATTTATTTAAAACAATTTAGGGGGAACTGCCAGCACAACCCCCATAGAATTCACAACTATCAAACATACTGGTGATTATCTCAATATGACCTCATCAAGAATACCCATACATCACATTACCATAAATCAATAGGTTACAAACCTTGCGAATATTGTAGAAGTCACGATGTGGTACAGTCTTCTGTGCAGCCAGCTCCTTCATCTCATTCAGCAGACTATGTAACTGGAAACGCGAGGACAGGTAGGATAGACGTCGATATGCAAATGATTTACTGAAAAAAAAATTTAAAATATTACAAAACATAGCAAATCAAATCAAATCAAAATCAAATCGTTCCATTTATATTGCGCCATTCCAACAATCGTTGCCCGTGGCGCAGTGGACTAGATGTTGCACTTTTCAATAACTTTCTCCTCCCCGAGGGTCGCTTTATGACCTCTGCAGCCGGTAAACCGGTGCATTTTTATTTGTTCACGACAGGAGCCAAGTGGACCAGCGAACCCATGCTGTTATTGTTGGCTATGGTTACGGTACCCCCTGCCTTAACCCCTCGGCTATTGGACTCGCAACATTATTAAAGGAAAATTTACAGCAAAAGCCTGAAGAGGAAGAATGCAAATTACTACGATTTAAAAGAAGACCATTCATACAAAACAATGAAAAAATCAAGCACAAAACTGACATCTTTTGGAGCAAAAACGACAGTATATAGTGAGTTGTTTATGCTGTGGAGCGATTGTTTCAAACAGCAGACATTAAAATTTCAGTAATGAAAAATGACAGGCTGAAAGGCAAGTGACTATATCAATTGCTTACATTGGTCCATTAGCAATAAGGGCCATCAAGATGTTCATATCCGCCAAGAAAGATTCACGATCTGGTTGCGGAAGGTTGATAACTTCTTGTTGTTCTGAACAACTCGCAGACTCAAACACTTGGACAACTCCCTCTACCATCTTCAGTTCGCAGCAGATTTCGGACAAGATCGGGTTCTGAAATGGATTCCCCTTGGTAGCGGGTGGATGGATTGGGTGATCTATAAAAAGATTAAAGAATATCTGAATAATACCATAAATATTATTACCACCTGATAAAGCCAGCAGTCTAAAAGTGCTACCAGTGTTTTTATTTCATAGGTTAACCATTGTGTCTTCAACAAATATAAAACATTTGAATACTTACATAAAAATTTAGCAGGATGAAAAGAAAATTACAAATTAAAATAAATAAAACAAATTATTTCTAGTAAAAAAAAATCATAATTTCCATTAATAATTATTATTTATTTATTACTATTTCAAAAATATTATTATAAAAAAAATCATAGTAAATAATAATAATTTATTCATTACTAGTTATTTGTTAACAATGAAAATTTTTAATTAAGCGAGAAATTAAGATTTACCTTCAGCTTGTGTACAATCCATATGAAACAATCGTTTTCTGGACTTTATGTAATTTATACAATTTTTATAGAATTTAACAATGGACCATGGGATGCAGTGGTGTATTAATTTTATTAACAAATATCAACAGTATAATAAATTTAATGACATCATGAGCCTGTATTTAGTGCTCATCTATTTTGTTAATATTAAGCTGTGCTGGGACATAAAATTCCCAATTTTGCAACAGTTGACGCATAAATTTTACACAAATACAAAATAAACAGTGAAAACATCTTCACAGACAAAAATGTTAAAAAACTAATAAACACTAA
>NW_022740661.1:9308-30014 GCF_011630105.1 Anneissia japonica
TTCATTTTATGTATATCTTCTTCTTCTACCATTACTAATTAACATCAATAACAAGGGTAATTCATACATCATTGAGAAAAACTAGGCCTATCTATTTTTAGTGGATCAGAATCGTATGCAACTGGAAGAAAATTCAAAGAACCCCGTGAAACAGTAGATTGTTATTGTGTTGAAATCCTTGCACATGCGCAGATCCATCCATGTTACATCTCGGAAGCTTTACCAGCCTCAGCGAGGCTGGTAAAGATTACCGAGATGTTCCGAGATTTTACAAGGATATTACACGGAGGTACTTTCACACGTGCCGTAAAATGTTACTTTTGGTTACATTTTGTTACATTTGGTAAGATTTTTGTACCTGTGAATCGGGTATAAGTCATGTTAAAATACTAAAAATATATTTTTTTTCTATTTAAACTTTGACTTATCTTTGTACTTTACAATTATTCAATACTCATGTAACAGTGAGCGGCAAACATAGCTCTGGGTATACACCTTCAGATCTTTTATTGTTAGCAAAAAATCTTATCTGATCATACATACAGAGTTTGACAAAAATAAAACAACATTATACTGTAGCATTGTACTTCAAACCACTCTATTTTCAACTTACAATAATCATCAATAGTTTCCTCAGGTGACCCTCTAGAATAGATTTTATATTCTGTTTTCTCTTTAGCGCATAGAGACTATGTATTATGCGCTATGTAAGTCTCCATTACCATTTCCAAACAGAAGAAAGGTGATATTGAATTGGAGCTTAAAACTAAAAATAGTAGGTCTGTTTTCATGTCAATGCAATGTAACATATAAAAAATCCCCTACAGTAGGTTAGTAATTATGGGGTGAACAAAGAAAAAACAACGTAAAACAAATATTATACAGTTTAGAAAACAACAATAAAAGCTTCAAATCAACTTCAAATACAAAGTACATTTTAATACTATATAACCTTGAAATTGAACAGCAATTAGCTTATTTTTAAAATGGTAAAACTATTAAATAACAGTGCAAAATCACAGCAAACAAAGTAACTTTCAAACAGTTAAAATCTTATAATCAATGAACCACAGTATTTTATCAAAGTTTGTGTCAGTGCCGCCTGGCTAAAACATCATTCATGAAAAAAACAGTCATTATATTCTTCGTGTATGCAAAACGATAACAACTATATTTATTAAAACAACATAAATACTGTAGGAACCTACACTTATTTCTGAAATTACATCGGCTGTTGGTAAAAAAAAATGTCAATCAAACTCTCTTCAGAACTAATGATTCAAGGGGTACCAAGGTGGATCTTTCTCAAATTAGTAAATTAAAATTGTAATAATTATATTCAACTAAGAATGAACTTAATAATTGTTTTTTTTTTTTAATCTAAAAAAAAATGCTTTGCTTTACTTGCATTTGAGCCCTTCAGCTAAACACAATAATTGTAGGAACAGAAATGAACTAGGGAGTGAGTATACATGGTTCAGCGCACACAGGTGGCAACCTAGTGTACAGTTTAGCCAACTGAGCTTCAGATGTTTGTAAAGGTATAGGTATCATAGGAGAATACCCTATTAAACGTGCAGCATAATTGTGTTGAATTGTATATCCGGATGTGGCCCCATGACTACTTCGCCGCCATACAGGGCGCTTAATTCAAGTTCATCCTTTATTCGTTATTCCTTTAAACTTTACAAATCGAGGCTAGGTGCCAGAATGAATGTAAAATATATGTATTTTATATAATAAGGCAATATGAAATCGTAATCTTAATTTTATCTGATCATACATATCATACATAGTATTCAAACAAGACTACTGTCAAACTTACAATAATCATCAACTATACAGTAGTTTCCAAACAGAAGAAGCGTGATAGAAGGGTGATACTGTATCATTCCACAACGATTGGGCTGAAATGAACCATAATCAGGGTAACCCCCTCTCCCACCCCCACTGTGCTGAAAGAAGGTTTTTTGAAAGTGCACATGAGCCAGATGTGTACACTGGGCCTCCAATTTTAAATATTAAAGTCATCTGAGAAGACTTAGTTCTATAACCCAAGCCCCGGGCGATTTGTGGCTCCAACCAGCACTAATGCCATGGCTATAGTTAGGGGTGCCTTTGCCCTACCACTCAGCCACTCGACTTTGTTGTGTTATGTTAGTCCTTCAAAATATTATACAAATCTGTGCATGTATTATTCTGTCACTGTGTCTAAAATAATAATAATTAAAAAAAAACTATTTTTAAAAATTGAGTAATTAGCGCAACACAAAAGGAAAAAAAGGCATGTAAGATGGGAGTGTTATTGGTGGCGTAGTATCAAATACAAAAGCACACACACACTTTTAAGTAGAATGTTCTACATTTTGTACCTTTTCGGCGTGGTGACAAGGGAAAGCATACGTAAACCACTGTAAAATGGGAAAGAAGAATGTGATCGGTTTGATCATGCAAAAAAAAAAAAATTGTTATCACAAGCAAAAGCACAAAATGAAATGAAAATTAATAGTAATCTATAGCAGAATTTCAAGATAATTAAACCATAAAAAAAATAATGATTTCCCAGTTCTGACTTTGCGCACTTACAGTATCCATACCTGCATGTTACTACTAAAAGCTTTCAATTAAATTATAGAGAAAAATTCCTGTGTGCTAGATCAATATATATTATAAATATTAGTTCATTTTATGTAAATTATTATTGTGTATCCCATTTTAAACAATGTTACAAAGTGTTTTTAAAATTAAATAGATACACTATTTACTACAGTATGTACCTAACCTAAAACAAAACTTCTATTTGTATTTATCTTTTATATACTTTATTTTATATTTTATATATTATGCAAAGAAGTATTTGCTCTAGTGTCTCATTAATCTAGTGTCTCATTAATCCTCAGGGTTGAATTTCTAACATTAACAAGAATTAATTTAGATTCTGATTTATAAACCAGCAGCCTAGAACTGATTGCACCATGTATATCATATGAATGGAAAGCTCTATCAATTACTTAGAATCTACCTTATTACATAATCAAGTGGCAACAATCACATCCACTATGTCCTACGGTAAGCTGTTGCTAGAGCAACCATCATGAGTACCAGCAATTACTGAACCTAAGCCTTTCAGCTAATTCTTCTGAGAGATAGAAAATTATAATGAGGGAGATGTTACGAATGACATCAGGTTTAAGATAGCATATCTCAATGTGAATGATTTCAGAAAGGAATTTTCCTACAGAAGGGATAAAGGAACGAATGCCAAATAGAACTTGATGGTGATATAGGCTATTTCCCATAAAACCCTGTCCAGACTATCAAATTTCATTTGACAAAAACATGTGACATACCAAATATGGCCATGAGGACATCACATCATGACTATATATTGGCATACAACTGTATTTTGTCAAAGAAAATTTTATAGTCTGGACAGAACTTAATATTTACAAACAGTTGCTTTCACAAAATCAATATCGTGCAATCTACACAAACATAGTAAATTTTATTTAGTTTTTCATTTTATATTATTTATTTACCTACTTTTTAGTCATACATACAGTAGGCCTAACCAGTGCTCTCCAAATGAAAATATTTATTTATTTTTTTATGTTTTTTGGATGTGTACAATCAATCAAGTTGGGTAACACTGAAGTGGAGCATTTAAGAAGATTTCAATCGTAAAATCGCGCATTAACTCCTGCATTACTTATTTTTTAAAGTGGGAATATTAAAATATTATACAAAAGTGGGAATATTACAATAATCTAACAAATAAAGTAACTTTAACTAACCTCTCCAAACTAAAAAATTACACACTAATGGCCAAGTCAATGACCTTTTCTTCAAACATTAAATTTCCATTTAACACCTATGAGTTTATGCCAAATTCAGCCATACTAATAGCCATGACAACTACTAGATTCCTAAAACTAAATTTACCACACATTGTACACACATAACCAGCTTATAATAACTAAAATATTATTATCACCCAAATATACTAAAACAATTTATAGTTTATTTATTATATTATATTTTATTTTGATCTTATTTATTTATTTTTTACTATAATACGTATATATTTTAAAATATTATGTAAATATAAATCTGTGTTATTAAATTAAAATAACATCAATAAAAAACAAACCTTCATCATCATGGCTTGTAGTGTCCTCCTCGTCTAACGGTTCATCATCTACAGTGCGTAAGAATCGTTTAGTAGTTTTTGGAAATGATTGCAAATTCAGCTTCATGTACTTCTCACGAATCAGTAAAGCTTGGACCAGGAGACTAGAGGCATCTCTAAGGTCATCGACTGGCACCTAGATGAACAACAGTTACGAAATCACATCACAGTAAATTTACTGTACTGTATGTGGAATGAATTTGCTGTACATATTAATTGTGAATCTCCATCTACCCATCTACTGAATACTCCAAACCCATTTTCTCTGAAGTGGATCGTTACGGGTATATTGTCAGGAGATTGGATTGGTGCTCTTGTGAACTACTGTATGTTTCTGCGGGGTCAGCTGGCCCTCAAAGTGCGTAAAAACAGCAGACAGACACAGGACACTCAATGCCATACTGTACTTTCTCACTGTCCTTGTGCAATGATTTTCAGTATGTTTTTTCTTGGTTGAATTGTGTCATTATTGTTTTATCATTATAATTATTATTTTCAAATACTTCTCACTCACCCCACTAGTATCTTCACCACTTATTGAGACACGTTGGAAATCCATATCTATCTGTTTGTGAATCTGCATGTTCTCATCACTTCGCGTGAGTTGAGCCGGTTCCGGTACGGGCAGTGCAGCGTCCTCTGAATCCGCATCCACGGTATGAGAGCGTGTTCTACAGAAAGTTAATCATAATATTATCAAGGTCTATAAAATAAAACGCACACACAGACATAAACCTATTTAAGGGGGGGGGGGAGATGGGTTATACAAGTAGACACAAAAATACTTTCATTGTCAAAATACAATCCAAGAATTCAATGATAGATTTGTCAGATGTAACTATTAAACTTGAGTAGATATTAAGTACATCAACAATTGTTGTTTTTCAATGTTTTTTAGATATTTAATAGGCATTCTATTGTTTTCTATGTCTTTCATTGTATTGCACCAAGCAAAAAAAAAAATTCATTTATCACATGTTTGGTTGATGATAATAAAGCTAATTCTGTATCTTGTATCATAATAACCCCTTAAAAAGGGATGTCCCCTGAATAGGAATATCCCTATTTAGAGGACATTGAAAAAATGTGAAATTATCCCCTTAATACTGTATGTAGGGATTTACAATACTTCACATAGTAAATATGAAAGCAATCACCTTTATAATTTAATATAACCTAAGTAAAAATGATGAGTTACAATAAAATTCAACTTGTAACTATTATTAATACAACAACAAATTTTGAGCCTTTGATCAATGATAAAGTAATCCTGTTTAACTAATCTTATTGAAACAAAACGAATGTAATAGAAATCAATGCACTGGTCTCAGGCCACATTTTCAAATCCCAGGTAAGAGGCAAAATTTAATACAAGATTGGTATTAAACAATCCAATTGGAATGTCCAGTTGGGAAGTATGAAAAACTGACATCAGGACAGTTATGATATCTAAAGGTCAATATAAAAAGCACTCTTTCAAAACATTAAGTTTACGACTCAAAGGCTTAAAAAATACATTTGAAAAAAAATATTTGTATTTTGAAACTACTGAATTTGTTGTAATAATGGTAAAACACTTCCCCTTTAATTGTGTTGGATTGGCTGTTTTTCCTTAAAAAGGGATTGCCTGTAGCAAATTGATATTATTTCCTCCTCATTTCATGGAAAGTTGT
This sequence comes from Anneissia japonica, assembly GCF_011630105.1. Lineage (NCBI taxonomy): Eukaryota > Metazoa > Echinodermata > Crinoidea > Comatulida > Comatulidae > Anneissia > Anneissia japonica. Next base: position 15,171 of record NW_022740661.1, read on the forward strand.
CTCAAACAAGGGGTTTTCAGTATGAGTTCATTTATGTACTGTAGGCCTACAAACTTCATTTCAATTCAAAAACAAAGAAAGACCCTTGATAGGGGAAATTAAGAGATTTAATTTGCTGATTTTTGAATACCGATCTTGAAACCGAAACTAAACACCAATAAATGACAATGATACAAAGAAAGACCCGTGATAGGGAAAAGTGAAAAGAAATTATTTCCTCCTCATTCATGGAAAGGTATTCAGAAGGAGGGGTTCTCTTTATGAGTTATGTTATGTACTGTAGGCCTAAAAACTTCATTTTATTAAAAACAAAGAAAGATCCATGATAGGGAAATAAAAGATCTCATTTTGCTGACTTTCGAATATAGATCTTGAAACCTAAAGTTTTGTAAAATATCATCAACAAATAAATGACAATGATATAAATTTTAAAAAAATGAGGACAGTGCTGGATCACAATACTGTATGGCAATTGATATGGAAAAAAAAAATACAGACATAACAACATGCTGATGATATACTACTGGCTAAAGTTAGGAAATATAAGCATCATTGAGTCAATGTACTCTAATTGATTCTTCAATATATAGATAGATGAAATTCTTCCAAGTATCAATACTGTACGTCATTCTTCCTTATGCAGTAGTCACAAACATGATCAATATGAATGTAAAGAATGTGACCCCAGGAAACATATTGGATGCCAACAAAAACTTAATGCTTTGTCCACACCAAGGGCTTTGCCAGAAGGACAGCCGACAATTATTTCTAATAACAACAATAGATTGTTACACAGTAAAAGAAATCCCTAAATTGGATGTTATAATGAATGGATGGGATTAGGACACTGACATCCAATCTGATTTTGGAATATGCTAATACTGGTGTAACAATATCCACTGCCATATACAGTATTAGAGGGCATTTGATCCATCTTTCATGCATTTCCATACAACATACATAGACATGCTTTGGACGTACAGCATGGCAATAGTACAGACAACCATGGAAGTATAATACTGTATTCATTTTTATACCTTCTTGAGACAACAATATGTTGAGTGACAGCTAGTTGTTGGTACATATTATTAAGTATATTATTATTACATAGCATCTGTTACTACAGTATACATTCCATATATACAGTAATTTTTATTGGAGAAATTTAATATTAAGATTGATCAGAAACTTTAATAAATTAGTTTTAAAGGTTTTTTGTATAAACAGAGAGTATATATTAAAACCAACAAAAACAAGATTTAGAAAAGAAATAACGAGAGGACAGGATTAACAGTATCAAACTCGGGTAGCTCTCTCAAACAAAATTAATATTCTTTAATACAAGCTATTGTCTTTATAGCTTTACATGTGTCTAATAATAAAAAGGCCTATTAAAAAAAAAGCTTGATCCTACATTGTTTAAAAAAATTTAATTGCTAGTACCCTGTTGGAAAGAGAAGAAATTACAGAACCCCATGAATACTGTACAGTACTGTAGGCCCTCAGTTAAAAAAAAATACAATAAGATAGGACCTCTATTAAAAATGGATGACAGATTAACAAAAACAAATATAATTATTATTATTAATATTAACCATTCCCAGCAAGGAATATTCGGCCTTCACTCATTAGCTGTAGGTGAAGTGAAAAAATACAATCTTAATTTAAGACTAATCATGACAACACAGACTTGTTTAACAAAAACATAATGAAATCACAAATTATTGGTGTTTTTTTTTTTTTTTTTTTTTACAAAACAATCAACAGATAACAAAAAAGCAACTAATCGGTTGAGACTAAACATTAATGAACTATAATATTTTTTTAACAGTTTAATAAAAGTTATCAAAAAAGGGTCAATTTCAACACTCAATATCCATCTCTGAAATATACATGTTTGGTACATTCAACACAATTACAAGGGACATGCAGCCGACACTTACTATTAGTACTACTGTAGTAGGAAAATTTGGCACTGATGTCATAACTTTTATAATGTTTTTTAAACACTAAATCATGCATGCGTGACATGCAATCTATGGAAACATGCAGATCAGTCACAGGTTTAGTCTGTACCTTTTTCTTGGACGTCTTGGTAGATGAGGGATAAAACAACAGCAAGAAGTCAAAAAATGATCACTGCTTTTATCATTCTTAATCCTGTTATGAACATCACAGACACATGGCAGTCTCAATTAATGGTTCATTATTATAGCAAATCAATTAATAAATGGTATTTTACAGAAATTGGCAAAAAAATACAAAGACAAAGAAGTTACTGCAGTATGGAGGTAACGGCACAGAAACTGCCAGGGGGACATAAATTAAAACAAACGGTGTTGTAGGCTATAATTGTATGTGAAAAAAAGACCAAAAAAAATATATACTTATTTTACATCTCATCCATTTAAAATATTGGAAGGGGGGGGGGTTTAAAAAAAAATCTGTGGCATATATTTCGGACAACTGTACAAAAAGTCAACTCATGAGACATCTTGCCAAGGCGGGGACTGGATTATCTAAAAAAATGTCAAACCACACGGTAAGTCGATACAGTTCACTGCTTATACCTGTGTCATTTTAAATTGTTTATTCATTATTAAATCAGTTTTACTATATTAATTATTCTCTATAAAATATACAGTATATTTCGTTAATTCTGTTACAAGAATGACTATTAATTAAGGAGTAAATTTAAATATACAAATTGAAAAAAAAAATGGTGAAAATAGTATTGTACAAAAAAAAACAAAAAAACAAATAACAAAATATTTTATTTCATTTGGCCTTTACACACAGGTGCTATGTGATATTTTTACCAAGGAAAATATCCATCCATCAAATCAAAGATGCTGGTAAACAAATGAAAAAAAAAAAAAGAAAATAGAAAAATATATAAAATTGATGTATATTACCCAACAGTATTCAGCTACATTTAAACTAGTTTTCAGCTTACCTTTTCCACTTCTTTGATTTCAAAGTTCCTAAACAAAGACCCATTTTAACAAAGCAATTGAAAGTACAGAACTACAGTACTGCAAACCAATTGTTAAATACCAGCCTTTACTGTACTCAAATGATAGACAATTTTCTAAATTATAAAAAAAACTTTGTATTGAAGTCAATAAATAACTTCAGTTGCTGCTGTCAAGCACTTTTATTAGACAGGAATCAAGTTTGAAGATTGTTTTTATATGAGGTAGGTTTAAATGAAAAAAAAAAAACAAATAACAAAATATTTTATTTCATTTGGCCTTTACACACAGGTGCTATGTGATATTTATACCAAGGAAAATATCCATCCATCAAATCAAAGATGCTGGTAAACAAATAAAAAAAAAAAGAAAATAGAAAAATCTATAAAATTGATGTATATTACCCAACAGTATTCAGCTACATTTAAAATAGTTTTCAGCTTACCTTTTCCACTTCTTTGATTTCAAAGTTCCTAAACAAAGACCCATTTTAACAAAGCAATTGAAAGTACAGAACTACAGTACTGCAAACCAATTGTTAAATACCAGCCTTTACTGTACTCAAATGATAGACAATTTTCTAAATTATAAAAAAAACTTTGTATTGAAGTCAATAAATAACTTCAGTTGCTGCTGTCAAGCACTTTTATTAGACAGGAATCAAGTTTGAAGATTGTTTTTATATGAGGTAGGTTTAAATGGGCATAAACAATACCTATATCTATTAGAAGGAAAAAATATACAAACTTTTAATGAGTGAGGTTCCTAAATGATAGACCAATCAACGTGGTACTATATTATTTCATAATGCACTAATTAATGACAATTGTTTTAGAGGATATTGAATTTAATGTATAATTGAATATATCCACTCAAACTTACTCAATCATTGCATTATTTGACTGGTATTGTTTTCAATTTCTTATTATTTGTTATGATTAAATACTGTATTTCTTGACCCTGCAGGCTGCAGATATAATGTAGGTTTCTCCATGCTGGGCCATTTCATCTCATCCCCTCATTATAAACCCTCACTATTAACAATGTTGTCACCATTTCCTACTGTACCACTGCACTGATATTCCCATCCCCTACCCCATAATTATTGCTTTAGTTTAGCTCTAACTTTGTAATTAGATTGTTATGATTTAGGTTAACGATTAAAATAACCTTCCTTCCACAAATTCTGATTGTATGCCCACATACTGTAGTTATGATGTGTCTATATATGGTCATGATGTGATGTCATCATGACCATACATAGGCATGTCACATGTTTCTGTCAAACAAAATTTGATAGTCTGTACAGGGTTCTAGATATTTGCTATTTTTGTTTAGTGTTTACTTACTGTACATCTTATATAAGAGTATTAAGAAATACATTTTTGAGATATTTTTAGATTAGATAAAACTTAGCATGTGGCACATCAAAGGCTTTACCAGTAATTATCATTATTACAACAGAAACAAAGACTTTTGGCTCACTCAGTAAATGGAATCTTTGGAGTCTAGGCATTGTTTAATTATCCAGGCTAATTTGCACTTTGTCTTGTTTCAAGGAAACCTTTTTTCAGAATCAATTTGCATGAATAATTTAATGTATTTTTATCTCAACAAGTTTACTGTTCTTTGTGAACTCCATAATCTGGCCAATAATAATGATTTCAAATAAAACTGTTGTATTTATATTTTTATTGTATCTGATGAACAATAAATATCAAAGAAAGAAACATAGGGCTTTTCCTTTTAATTGACATACTGTGAACTGGTGTAAAAATTTACAAAAAAAAAAAACACATTAAAACCAACTCGAAATCAGTGAGCATGTGCACCACCTGTTTTTTAACACACAATTTGGCCGATTTTGGAGGTGCTCATACCCGGGGAATCCTGTTCTCAATCAATAAGATTTTTTTTCAGCACAGCATACCAAATTTGGGTCAATCTTTGATTTTGCTTTTTCTGAGAGTACTGTACAGGGGTGTATCCAGGATTTTTTCTGGGTGGGTCGTAATCATAATTTTTTGGACCTTTTCAGTAGGAAAATTGATTACAGCACCTCCAGCTTTAAGCGGATGGCAGGCTCAGTTTCAGAATTGCTGGAATTGAGATAGATTTAAACGTCACGCAATTGGCAAAGTCTTTGGACTCATTGCTGGTACTTTATCAATGCTTTTTCATTTATGTCATTGTGAAAAGGACCTAGAAAAAAATGTCTTTGGAAAAAATGTGGACATTTGAAATTTTTTTTTTTTTTTTTTTTGGGGGGTTTTTTTTTTTTTTTTGGGGAGGGGGGTCGTACGACCTTCCCAAACCCCCCAGGGCTTGATTTACTACTAGCCTGGAATACTGTACAATGTCTAGCAAAGACGTCATTGGACAAGCCTATTTAATCGGCACATGTTATCCGATGGTCTGGTGAAAAAACTAACAAGCTATTTCTTCTTACGTATACAAGCCTAAGAAAGTAGGCCCTATAGTGTGCTGGTATATTCTGTGGAAAAGTACAGTACAATCTCCAGTAATTTAGCCTAGTGGACTAGTAGCCAAAAAGAAGTTGGAGCAAGGCCTGCACCATCACTGTCTCCCTGTTTTGAAAGCTATGTCCAAATAAATAATTAATTATTATTTATATAGAACTTTTGAAAATCAAGTACCTATAACTAGCACTGCTAAATATCATTTTGTATGTAAAATTAAACTACTGTAGCAGGTAGATGCACTGGATGCAAGATAAAGTGGGAAAAAAAATTACTGTACATAAAATTTAGTAGGAAAATAAGATTCACTGGATGAAGTGGATTACCGGTAAATGGAAAAATATGAGGAAAAACAATACATTGTAAAAATAGAAGGCAAACAACAAGCAAAATGTTAAAGTTGAAAGTTTTAAAGTTATTTAAGAATGAGACGACAAGCAAAAGTAGAAGGTGGCACATTAGACTCAGAGTAAAAATTATTTGATGGAAAGTTAAAATATGAGTTTTTGAAATCAAAATGATAAATATTAAAATGGCTTTACAGTATATCATGACCTGTTGTTTTCTCACCATTGTGTACTGGGGATCTGTTGTTTTCTCACCATTGTGTACTGGGGAGGGGGATAAAGACAAATACTACATAAAAAGTTTTACAAAAATTTCTGTTTTTTCATCAAACAGGACCTACTGTAGTCTGGGCTTAAGAAAAAAGTTTTCTATACCTTGGCTACGGCCAAGAATGGTGAAATTTTTAAAGTGCATTTTGATAAAATGGTTTTACATAATTTCGGTCCAAGTGTTAATATACTGTAGATGTCATGAGAAAGCCATTTTAATATTAAAAGTTAATAAGCCAGCATTTCAGGCATTATATACTTACATAGTTTCACGTGAGCAAGTACAGAAGACCCGCGATGCTTTCACTGTAGCACTACAAGATGTTTAGCAAAGGAAGAAAGACAGCAAGAAAAACACCAAAAAATATATTAAAGTTGAAGTTATAAAATAGAAACCAGATATACATTAAAAGAAATGTAACAACTTTTGAAGAACAAATATAAATGTAGCACCATGAAATATGAAAAAATAGCACATTATATAAATAAAACAGTTATTATAGTGGCCAGCAATTAAACCTATTTTTGTGCATGTTAAGTATACAGTGCTTGACAAAGACACCAAGCCAAATACAGTAGTATCCTGTTGCAAAGAAAGCTGATAAATTATTTCAAATCTGCAGTTCAGCAAGGCAAGCTCATAAAAAAATAATTATAGTAAGAACCTACATTCTGAATAAAACAGAACATAACTCCTACTCACAAAGCATAGGGCTGAGAGCAATAGGGATGAAACATGGAAACACTATCTGCTATATATACAGAACCTACATGGACTCAAATTTTCTGAAATAGCCTGTTAAAAACAATGGAATTGTTTTTCTATGTCCTTCGTACAGTATAATTTGCTGTAAATCTTCAAGTACGATGAGACTTTTTCTGTACCTTGTTTAGCAAACCCACCGCCCGCCAAGTACGAAGATTTTGAATTAAGATAACATTTTATTTATGGCTAATTACCACACCTGCCACCACAAAAAAAAGTATATCAAAAAAGAATTAACCATCCCATTACAACAGAGTTTACTGTACATTCACCAATAAACATTTTTTTTTCCTTCATCTGGATGTTTTTGGCAGATATCGTCTTATTGCTAAATAAGAAAAGAAACTTTAATTTTTTTTTAAATTATCATTATTGGTGGTCGGAGGGTTCACAAAACAATGTTACAAAAATCTGGCCTAAGGAGTAATATTGCGGGAATGTCACCTGCTTTCGTTTCAGACACATGCCAAAACACACTATAACGGCTATATTGCAGAAATATTACTAGGTCTGAAATGGAACGCCGCGTGACTCCAATATACAGAAGGAAATGCCGGGAAGAATTAACGTAGCTCTGTATGAAAGTGGCTTGTATGAAACAGAAAAAATAGAAGGTAACCACATGCTGACGCCCAGATACACCAGAATTAAAAATATCCAATGAGAGATGACACAGTCTACAGGTTATACAGTGTATCCGCCTGAGAAACTTTAATAACAAATCCAGATTCACATCGAATCCAAACTTAAATTCAAAGCGCATTTCAAGTGCTGAATGCCAGCATGCTTATTTTTACACGTTGATTCAAATTTTTTATCAGTTTGGTAGGCCTTTAAAATCTGAAAATTTGAATTCAGTGTAAATTTATTGTCGATCTACTTTTACAGTACATGGACTTTTTTTGAATTGAGAGAAAAAACGATTACACAATATAAACTGGCAGAAATCTACAATCACAAATACAGTAGGAACTACCTTAATCATACAAAGAAAACTGTGTTACTAAACCTTTTTAGCATTGAATTCTGCAAGATCCATTACCCCTTAAAAGTAACATCTTAAATGCTCCAACATTGAATGACAATTTAAGGATTATACAAAAATATGAGATAAAATCATTGTAAAAATTACAAATTACAACAAACATTGATTCCTATAAAAATTAAATGAAGGTCAGTTATAAAATACTTACAGTACTGTACCTTTCCAAACAAGCAAGCAAAACAGTGTGATAGAGGAGTGCTGTGTAATGAAGCACCGACAAAAATAGTTCATTATATACCTAATTTGTTCTTAGTCTTCATTATGTTCTATTGTCAAATGATAATTTGTTTCTACAGTAACAATGACGAGGGCTTCACGAAGATAGCTTTGAGGATAAAATTATTTGACCACAGGAGGCAACAATGTTGACAAAAACAGCAAAAAAATGGTTGCACCCAAAACACGTTTTTAATATTCCTAAATATTTTAAATGCAGAAAACAAATGATGCACTGTAAACCTACTTTACTGTACAATGTCTGAAGATAATTGCATGCACTACTCATATTAATAATTTATTTTATTACCAAAAGCCATCTAAATAAAATTATTGGTGTTTGTCAATAGTTGTATAATATTTGTTACTGAATGCAGCAAAACCTTTGTTGTTGCAATTTCTAATTTCACACAAGCACCCAAAAGGTTTGAGAATCAAAATTATGAAAATTTTCATGTTTTTGCATTTAATTTATAATACTGAAAAGAAGATATTGAAGAACATGCAATAATATCAATCACTAACTATTACTGACAAGTATATTAAAAGTACATAAGAACAAAAATCTTAATAGTAAAACTATGCATTTTTGAGTCTTTGGAAGCTGTTTTCACAAAACCTACAGTACATGTGAATTAAATATTTATAACTTTGCAAATATATTCAATCAACTTTCATAGAAAAAAAAAGAAAAACAAAAAAAAAAACTATTTTCCCCTACTGTAATCCCGCACCTTGGATATGGTTGATACAAAATGGAAGTGTAAAAAAATATGCAGCCATGTGCGTTTGTGTGACAAGACGCGTGTTTGTAAGACACGTCAGAGGCGGCAATAGTGGAGGGTCCTCGTGGGGAAAAAGGATCCGTCGGGGATCTCTGGATCACCTGCTTGTATCCCACTGTCAGGGAATTTTCAGGAAGGTCGACGGGGAAAAATCAAATCGCAAGTACAATCCAAGCATGCCTTACAATAAGCTGTCAAATTTCAGGGATTAAAAACTGTTTAGTGCGAGCTGTGCTACTGTATTTGCGAGGTGTTGTATAATATTACGATCGTATGAGTTGCAGTGTACAGCTCTTCCCCAACAAGGATCTAGTACCTCCGACAGGAGGACTCATAACTTTCTTGGTTTTCTATCAAATTATCATTTTTAAATAAACAATTCCAAAATTAACACAAAATTTAATTTTTTAATAAAAAATTCATGACAAATTTAATTGTAGGCTTCTCCGACTGGAGGGGGTGTGGACAACTTGTCGGGGAGCTTGGAACACCTATCAGGGAATCTTGGTGCCGCCCCTGAGATGTGCGTATTCCTAGCCCTGTTCTAATTGGTCAATTGTTAAGTTTGAGTGACACATCGGAAAGTTCTAAGTTCCACCATTTACACACAAAAAAATAAACGCCTCCCTCTAGGAGCATCCATATTACAGCATATGCATGATAAATAACTTGACTACTGACCATAGTAGATTCTACACTTCGGCCTCAGAAAACTAAATCTAAATTTGTTTGTTGAAGTTCAACAAGAACTACTATTTAGTAACAAATAATTGATACTTCTCAGAGTTTGACAAGATCCAGTAGTAGATGAGTCAAATGGGCCAGCAGTCAAAGCAAGGGTGCTGCGCAACCTACAGTCATAATATCAGAACTGGTTTGAATGGCACGCTTGTCTATTGTTCTGGTGGTGGAACAAGTCTTCTTGGATATTATGACTTATATTAAACTGTAGATTTCGTGTACATATATGTGCAAAGAACCCAACACATCTTTCATGAGTAGTAGGGGGTTTACCCTGGTGTACAGTACTGGTCCCTGTTGTGGAAAGACAAGAAACTGGTACCAGTTTACCAGGTAGCTCAGACACAAAGGGACCCTAATAGGGGAGAAATACCGCACAAGCTAGTCCACACGTCGTGCACTTTTAGACTTCAGAATAAAGCGCTACAGTATATAAAGATAATTACATTACATACAAATACAGGATACTATATAATAAAATCTGAACAAACCTCGCATAATTAAGGTGGCGCTGCACAGCTGTCTTAATCTCCTGTTGATTTTCGATTGGAATTTCTTCCGGGAATTCATAGTTTGCGCATCTTGATTCCTCCACACGGCTGTTCTCAAACACTTGGCGTGCAATCTCTGCATACTCTTGGTCCTTTAGGGTATGTTGTTTTTTGAGAAAGGTTCCTTTGCGGGATGGAGAAAATGTTGATGGACTTGTACCTGAGGGAAAAATGTATCGGGAACCTATAAATTCCTTTGTGTATACAGGTAAATTGTGACATTATTTATTTATTCCTACCGATATACTGTACTTTTAATACTAAATTGTGTTTCAACAAATGTATTATAATACACAGTAATTTTGATGTTTTATTAAAGTGATCCGAAAATTTGCAATAATAAAAGTGTGTAGTACACAATGGAAAAAAAAATAACAAAAATTGCATTTATTTATAAGGATTTACCACTACAGTACCAACAAAATTAATATAAATAGTCTGATAGTAAATTAACAGATTCATCAGGCCTAGAGTAGCTTCAACTTAAGGCCTTGTAAGTAATAAAAGTATATTAGTGGGGTCTAGGCCAAAGTTATCATCATGCCAAAAATCCATACCCTCACAATCACTAACCACCAACGCCCACAAGCATCCCAAACCCTCTCACATACTGTAGCCACCCACCACATGTTCCATGCATGTATGTCCAGTTTATCCACATAACCCAAAGATTCTATTTAACATAACAATAATAATAAGACCTGTCACGCTGCCACTCATCAATTGGTAAGGCAAGGCTTTTTTATCCTGTACCTCGTTTAATGAACCCGCCGCCCACCAATATTCATGATTTCAAATTTTAAATTTTATTTTTGGCCATTTAGCGCACCCGCCGACACAAGATAAATGGAACAAAGCAAATTTTATTACGCCCGCTGCTGCCTTGAACTCCAAAATTAAGACATTGTCATACAGTACCTACAGTATTTCTTCCTAATTATTTTCTTCTACACAAAATTATATTTCTATTTTTTTTTCGCCTTCCTCTGACGATCTTTAAAGAAACAATGAACAAAAAGTCTCGCCTTTAACTGCTTCAAAGCAGGCTTTGATAAAGTCTGGTGTCACCATTTAAACTTCAGCCCATATTACCAAAAAGGATTCCTTAGTGATTAAGGAACAAAATGAACATAAATCTCTAATTCTCAAAGATTCAAGAGAAATTCAAAGAAATCAACAGAAGAATATAATACAGCAAATAAAAAATGTGCATGTGCTACCCCTGAACAATTTGCAAATTATTGGTGCATTTTAAAATTGTGCAACATTCGCCTTGCACAGTTGGCAAGCTGTGCAGTATCTTGCACTTCTCATATTGTGCAAAGTAAATCCTTTAATAGTTTGCAAGAATGCCAGTCAATATGAGGGGATGCTACTTCAAGCAAATGCTAGTTCAAGCAGATGATGCCAGTTTTGAGCAGATGCCAGTTCGAGTGGATGCGTGAAAGTATCCAAAACATAAATTGAGATTTTTTTAATTGTTTTAATGCTAATAACTAAGGTTTTGAAAGTCTTTGATATTTTTTAATTTGGTCCTAAACATCATAGGTACTGTATAGTGATGGAGAGGACTACACTGTAGACTATGGCTGCACAAATCCAGATTGATACCATGCAAAACTTTAATTACCAGTTTAATTCAGATATAAATATTACATACAATTTTCGTTTCATAATATTTGGTCGAAATGTCAGAGTATCTACATATAGTACAGGGGCGGATCCAGAGATGTCCAAAAGGGGGGGCCCGAAAGGGGGCCGATCAAAACAACAATGCCCAAGGGGGTCCGGGGGAATGCCCCCGTGAAATTTTGGTGTTCTAGACGCCCGAAAATAACATTTGAGGCGTTCTGGACTATCATTTTTTTCTTTTCCTTCCTTTTTTTCTTTCTTTTCTCTTTTTTTTTTACCTCCCAAAAAGGGGGGGGGGGCCCCAGGGCCGGGCTGCCCCCCCCCCCTAAATCCTCCCCTGTTGCCCCCTAAATCCGCCCCTGTTGTAGAGTCTTAAATTGGGGGTGGGGGGCTCAATGATTAAATGAGAGGGACTATCTCACAAAACAAGGTGATTTTTAAGCGTGATTTTTTGCTTTGAACATTTTTCGCCCTACAGCCCCTGAATACACCTATGCCAGTGCCAAAAATGTGTAAACAATCTATCGTCAGAAAAACAAGTTATCAGAGGAAAACAGCTATTCTTTTTTTAGCGAATTTGTATCCGAATAGGAAAAAAAAATATCAGATGTTCGGTTAAAATAGGAAATTCACACTAGTTTTAATAAGGTTTGCAAAACTGGACCCTTTTTCACTCAAAATGGCATCTGCTTGAAGTGGCACCTCCTGGAGATAGCATTCGTTCGCAGTGGCACCATTGACTGGTTCCTGTTTAAATGTGCAAGATTTTCTTTCACACTCTGCAAACTCTGCATGGAAAAACTTGCACAATTTGCATGAAATGTCATAGGCCTAGACTAGGCCTATTCTACTATTTACTTTAATGCCCCATTCCCGGCAAAATTTCACTAAAAAAAGAATTTTTAGAAAAAATGCATTATGCACTACTTTAATTATTATAAACAATGGAAAAATATTGGCATAAATTTTAGTTTTATGCAAAAGGATAGGAGATTACCATTTTCTCGACGAATTCTTCGTTACTTGGGCAAATTCAGAGGTTGTAGATTGCATCCACTAGAATGCTCTCGCATTTATGTACTTTATATAGTCAATAAAGTGCGCCCTCTCTAATAAAATTAGTTTTTGTATTTCACATCTCACACACTGCGGTCGATCGCGAAGGCCCGAGATACTGTATGTTTGTTTACAGTAATTTTCAAAATCTCGGTCAGAATCATTTTTTTAAGATTTGAAATTAATTCCTATAAAAATTGAAATATTATATTTCACAAGTGTTAATACTAGCAACGGAAAATATCATGTCGGCCTTTTTTATGTGTGATAACTGAACCTAAATCCAGGCAAGGCTAGGCATAGTCATGCAGTGTTGGATAGGGTAATGTTTCCGGCGCCAACTATAATTCTTCGCAGATCTATCGAGAAATCCAACGTGAAAAATTCATCCGCATTTATTTTTTGTGTGGAAAAAAAAAATCAAATTTCAGTCTTATTTTACATTTTGTTCATGTTTTGCCGGGAATGGGGCTTTAATACCACAGGCCTATGCATTGCCAGGGACAGACCACCACCACCAGATCCAAAAAGTGTCATCGTTGACAACAACAGGCCTTTTTCACGAATCGGTAGACATCTTGAAGTGATGACAAACATTGCAAATCAGTGGTGCGTAACCAACAGAAATAAGATAAGCTTTTGGGCTGATTTTCTGACATCAAACAGGGCGTCGTATCCAAAAAAAATTTCCATATATGATTGCTTTTTGAAGGCTTTTCTTTTTCAATCTTGATTTCAGAGGTCAAAAAAAATTTCAATCATACATAGTGGTGTAGACTAGTCTTTTAAGAACATTTTGCTGGAAAAATTTTTTGGATACGATGCCCCGTTATAGAGTTTTAATTAACATGATGTCAAAAAATCAGCCCAAAAGCTTATCTTATTTCTGTTGGTTACGCACCGCAGATTCGCAATGTTTGTCATCACTTCATGATGTCTACCGCCGATTCGTGAAAAAGGCCTATTATAACGTGGGGTCAGACTCTTTAGGCCTATATACAGTAGCTCTCTTGTTGGACTTGTTCAGAGTGATTCGAGCGAAATTGTAAATATTAGACTAGCCTAAGATAGGTCATGGGCTAATAATAGGCTTAAGAGCCTAGGCCTAAGTTAAGGGCATATTGTTAGGCCTAGCTAAGGCCCCAAACTCTAGGCCAGCCAGCCCCATAGCCTGGCCCTAGCTAGGCCTAGGCCGTGTTGGCCTACCTTCAGACCGCTCTTCTCCAGCTACTTCGTCACATTCAGTATCTAGGCCTAACCGCAGATTCGACCGCAAATTCTGGCTGCTTGCATCAACTGTATCCGACATGTGCAGTCCATTAGCTATCTGTTCCATTTTAAACACTTATCAGCTCTTAATAACTCGATCAGTTGCTTGAAATTTTACGAGCCTCAGTCTGACGATGGTCTGATAAATAAACAACACCAGAGTCAAAACACTAATATAGCGTGAACTCTATCCTTCCCCTTTGTGGGAAGATGAACTTTGGTGGCGCCGGAGAGGGAACTGATCGTGTACGTGTGTCAGAGCATTAAGAGGAGCCCGGCCTGGTATTCAACCTTTTTAAGCTGGGAGTGGGGAGGGGGAGGGCAGGCCAGGCCAGTTCCGATTTGTTGAGACCAGCGGCGGGCCGACATAAATTGTGTACTTCCATTTTCTTTTATAACGGTGAATTCGAAATAGAAGCGGCTAACAATTGAACTTTCACAGATAAGGGAATACCTCAGCCCAACGGTAGCCGATCATTTCGGTCGCGCTTCGTTTCGGTCGCGCTTTGTTTCGGTCGCGCTTCGTTTCGGTCGCGGTTTATTTCGAACAAATATATATTGAGCACCGAAGGAGTTGCGAAAAACGAAAAATTTAATATGCCTAGGCCCTATATATTTTAGTTCGTGAATCGGTTTATCATAGGCCTAAGTATTGTTTTGCTATCTTTCCACTAACAAAATATCTTTCTGCTATATTCTCTTTCTTCCATT
>NW_022740661.1:30332-31192 GCF_011630105.1 Anneissia japonica
GAGAAGAGAAAAATAAAGACAAGAATAAAAAGGAAGATATCATAATGACCAGACTCACAACACCCTGCAACCACTTCTCCACTTCAAAAACTGTCATAACTACTTTCATCTATGCTGCCCGATGGCGTAACCACTGGGGGACAAGGGGAAAATATCTTAATCTTTGAAAAATCTTCCCCACCCCTTTATAAATACCCTCTTCATCCCCTGAAAGTGCCTAAAAACCTCAAATTTCGGTATTACGGTAGGCCAATTTCCTCTATAAATTGCACATTTTAGAGAGTTTTCATCAATTCCGACAAAATTAGATTAAATTTGTGAATTAAAAACACAAAAATATTTTGCGTTTTTAGGGCTTTTTTAGTTTTAAGTTATTTAAACACATAATAGTCCAAACTCAAGAAAGACAAATTTAAGATAGATTGTTAACCTAAAAGAAGGGCCTCGTGTATTGATGGTGAAAGAATATGTTTTTTAATAAATAAAACCATGATGAAAATGCTTATATTTAGTTTCAAACACACGTGTGTGGCCTATATTATAAATAAGATAAGCCCTATGTCGTATTGTTTTCTATATGGGGAGTGGCGTGGGGGGTATGGTAAATTACTAACCGGGAAAATAAATACCCACTCTGACCCAAGACGCCTGTTACGCGCCTGGTGTTAGCGCCAATGTGTGCCCCTGTGCGGACAGGGAATGTGTGCCCCTGTGCGGACAGGGAATGTGCCCCCACTCTGAAGCTGGAAACCTTGTTTTTGCAAAATAAATTGATGCAATTTGCTATTATAGGCCTAATCAATAAATTCCTCATCAACCGATATAACCTTAAACATTCTTGGAATTGACATAACATTACT
>NW_022740661.1:31238-59486 GCF_011630105.1 Anneissia japonica
CAAGCACATCTAACATCTAAGGAAAGAAGAGCTTAGATTGGTACCAGATAAAATAATTTTGTTATCAACATTAATACATTATGCTAATTTTCATCTTTGTAAGCGCATAAGACAGTGCAAATTATTTAAGTGACAGTCTTTTGAAGTGTGTAAAGCTCCATTTTATCCCATACATAATCAAAATATTAGAGGGATGATACAATGGACCATCCCCCCCCCTTGTCAAATATTGGGGGGGGGGATATATCCCCCCGGGATGTTCGATACAATGTATCTGGCCCAAATAATTATTAGTTTCCCAAGTGTCCCAATCATTGTCTGGAAAATTAAAATCGGACATTAGAACGCAAATTTTTAATTTTCTGTATCAACTGAATTTATCTACTCAAAAAAAAGCGCCACCTTTATAAGTTCTATAGTTGTCGCCAACTATTATAGGACTGATGTCCTAGAATTTGGATGTATTTTAATACATTTCACTTCGGCACTTACTTTACTTTTGTCATAATAGACAAGATTTAGATTTGATTTACATAAAATCAAAACATCTCTTAATCGAAGTTAAGATTGCGATTCCTACCAAATTTATTCATTTATTATTTATTTATTGAAATTGTCTTAGCAACAAAACACTTCAAAAACATCATATGAAATAATTGCCATTGAAGGAAATGGCTAACAGGTTAAATACACCTCTGAAACAGCCAAACTCCTTATTACACATAGCAGATAATGGAAAAAAAACTCTAAATAATAAAGATACATTATCATCACAAGATTGTTTGAAACAACCAGCTCAAATAACAACGCGAATTAGGACCTGCATCTGCACATCAGCAGCAGGAAAGTCAAGTGCACATACTTCCAACTTCAAATTTTTTTCAAACAGGTTTTCATAGAAGTCATTTCTCATGAAAACTAGGATTTAATTACATTCTCTTCTAACTAGGTTTCTGATATAGCACACACATCAATATAAAAGTGAAAATTGCGATCCTTAAGATCATCAACATTGAACGGCACAGGTTTCAAAGGGATATTTTTGTTTTACCTTTTCTTAAGTGTGTTGAGCGAATAACATGTACATGTGTGGGTGCTGGTAAATATACTGTAGAGTATCATTTAGTTTTTTTTCACAGGGGAAACTGCAAGTCGGTGCATTTTCCCCACTACCTCTCCTCTGATTCCACTCTGACTATTTTCCCTTTTACTATTTTCCAATTCTGGTCTGTCTGTCTATATATATACTGACGGCCAAAATACCATCTGACGGCCAAAACATGGTTTGATCTTCAACGATATATGAAACGTCTGTGGCATTCCATCTTTTGTATAAAGGTTAAGTCCCTAGTCTAGTTCGCGGTTCCTAGAGCATAAAAGCTTGATTAAAATGCATACTAATCTAGAAGGATCTAGAAAAATATTGTGTAGGTTTTTCTAATCCACGAAAAATCATCCATGAATAGAATCCTTGAACTCTTAGCGACTATTATAACTAAAAAAAGGTTAGTATTTCTTTATTGTATCCAAAAGTGTAAAACATTAATAACAGGAATAAATCAGATTTCAGATCAAACATCGTATCCTAATTTAACATGTAAAACTATTACACAAAAAGTAATATAATGAAAGAATAACTATTAAATATCAATAAAAACCATACAAGAATCCAAATAAAACAAAATTGAAAACCTGCTATACAGATTAAATAGCTTATTAATAGCATAAATTGGTTGAAAATACATACCCTGAAAATTATCACGACTACCTGATACTATAAAGACAAAAAATAGAAAAAAAGAAACATTTTTACAGTCATTGACACATGAGTACTTAATACTATGAAGTGGTTTACAACTAAGATCGCTTACATTACTATTTTGTTATATTACGCCTATTTAAAATATACTATTTATTTAATATTATTTTATATAAAATAATATAAAATAATATTACTTAATATATTATTTTATATACCCTACAAATGATTTGTCATTTTAATAATGACAATGATAAATTCCAATTATTCGATTGTTGGCGCCAGGATTGGAAAACGGTATCATGACAACTGCCAATTATTATAAAAGGCCTTATATCCCAATGCCATCTTCTCTGTCAGCCACTTAATCCGTTTCTTAATTGCTAAAAAGAGCAGCCTTTCTTATTATAGGTATTATACAGTTCAGCTACTAACAAAAGGCTGTCACTGCACATATCGCCGGAGAGCATAGAGAAAATAGAACTCTATGCGGAGAGCAACAACCGAAAACCGACTATTTTCGCGTCGCGTCCTCATTTTGCTGTATACTATTATCTATAGGTTTTGATTCATTTAACGATATATTACTTTTCAATGTTTTTATCTCATTAATCCTCCATTGATCAAAAGAGCGCGATTACCAGTAAGGCAGAACACTTTAGTTATAATTCAAGTCGGAAATATTATTGTATATGAACCTGGTATTTCTACTAATAGATTAACAAGTATGCAGATTTATTTTTCTATTTAAATCAAGTCTTCTACTTCTTTATACAAACTGTCGCATGATTGCATTTCCATATATTGTATATCCATGTATTAACGCCTAGGTATACTGAAAAAATGCATTCTTAACCTAGAATTTATTGCGTAGGTTCACAAAGCAGAAATTTACAGCTTATAACATCACGCCAATTGAGGAAGGTAGGGTTTTCAATCTTTATAATAATAGGCCTATAATTGTTAATGTTGTTGCTATATTTTCTTTTTGTTCTGCATTTTAGCTTTTCCTGTGTTAGAAATGGCCTCTGTTGTTGTTTTTCCCCTTATTTTATACAGTTTGATTTTCCGTCAGAGCAAATTGCTTTAACCAACTAAACAATGTCTTAGTCGAGTTGGAGAGATGAGAATAACCCATAAATCTGAGAGTCATTGTGCTGATTTTGTGTATCAAAATCCCCTACACTTTCGAAAGATGGAATGGGTTCTTTAAAGTGCATACGAGCCAAATGTGTACACTATGGACCTCCATTTTAAGGCATTATCCGGGAAAACTTAGTTCTACTAAGCGAAACATGGGCGATGAGACGGAGCGACTCGAACCAACACCGATGTTAAGTCTGCTGTTAGCGACGACCCTACCTTACTGCTCTGACAGTCGACTCACCCCTTGTCAGATTACCCATGCGGATACTTCAAATTCAAATTTAAATTCAAATTCAAATGACATTTATTCAATAATGGAAATAATAATAATATACAATACAATACAAATAATAAACCACCATCATTGGGATCATGACTAGAAGTAAAAACTTGTCTCGTCATGACCTCCCTACACCCCCCCCCCCCCCCCCACAAAAAAAAAAAAGTGACTGTAAACAAATCTAACGGAAGTATGTTGGAGATTGGAAATGGTGGTGTAACTGTATTTCTATAATGTTTAATGTATATTTTAACAACATTAAATTGATTAAACTTTGTAATTTATTTTTTATAATTTGAGAAAAAAAACATTTTTGAAATTAACTTGCTCATTTTAAAGTAACATAAATAATATATTATTATTCAGATAAATATTATCAAGTTACATAGAGAGAGGTTTTTTGGCTCAATAGGGTACAATTATCGGTTATCTTGTAATTTAGTCTGCTTGCCTCTGTTTATTCACCTCTCTCCTTGATCCATTGTTTTACCTGAGGCTTATTATTTTACTGTGTATTCAGATTTCATTGCTTGTAAAGCATCCACCCTCTATTGTCCCTGTCTCTTATACACATCTAGATGTGTATAAGAGACAGATGCTTTTATCCAAGCGTTTCAAGAAGATAAGCACTAGGGCCTTAAGTCCAATTACGTACCTCATCTGCAAGATTAGATCTACTCAAGGCATCAGCTTTGTTTAGGTTTAACAGTAATTTGTATTTTTGATGTCATAGAAGTCAAACGAGAGAAGAGAAAAACTACAATAAACTCTAGTCCTGGTATCGACCCTTTCTGTAAATGAGCAACTAATGCTTTAGAATATTAGACCAACTATTACAAACGAGAAATGTATGTCATCATTACTAAAAGTGAGTTAAAAATTTATATGAAATAAATAAATAAGTCAATAAGTTAATAAAAGGTTCCCCAAGGCATATTATTTAAAACAAACTGCGACAGTAAGTTATAATAATAATGCAAATTTGTATAGAGATCCATTAAATAAGATGCTTAATGCGCTTGATTGTGTGGACTAGTATTCGATCAATGACTTTCTTTGCCCCTAACGATCCCTTCGTTTCTGTGTTACCCAGTACCAGCAACTCTAGTCGTCTGTATACTGGGGCTGTACCATTACACCGGAGTATCCCTCTACTCGTCTCGAATGATGTACTGGGTTCTTTATAGTGTACACGAGTCATTGTGTACACTGAGCCTACGGTTGATAGTCCTTTATCAGAGAAGAATTTTTCTACCTCTAGAAACATAGGCGGGCGTGCCTTTCGAATCAGAGTCGATATTATGGCTGTAGGTTGCGGCACACCTGCCTAAACCGCTCGACCATTCGACTCGCCTTTTATTACTAACAAAAAAAAAGACAGTTCATTTGTTAAAGCGTGCATTAATGTTTACTACAAATTGCGATGTTTACTGTGCGACCAGTTTTTTTTTACAAAATGCGTCATGTATATTAATATAAATACTAATAATAATAATATTATTGTTATTATTATTAAAAACAATGGCGTTTCCCAGTACTGCTGGAAAAGCCAATAATAATAATAATAATAATGATAATAGTAATTATTATTATTATTATTAATTTTATTATTATTATTATTATTATCATCTTTATTATTATTATTATTATTATTGGCTTTTCCAAGCAGTATTGGGAAAAGCCATTGTTTTTGTTCTGATTTTTTTTCTTTTTTCTTGCATATATATTTTCCGATATTTTTACACAGATTTTTTTTCTTTCCGTCACTTTGGTCACTTCTATAATACTTTGTACAGGTCTTGTAAAAAATTATAAAATTTTTGTGAAGATCCGCAGTAGGGTGTAGATCTAGCTGAGGACCATTTAAAGCATAACGTCCCAGACCACATATTTCGAAAACAGATCAACTGATCTGAATGAAACATTCGGAAAAAAATTTACCAAGTTATAAGGAAGAAATTATGTGCCGGCGACGAATCAGTCAGGGGTGTAAGTGGTAAGGTCATTTTAATTTTTGAGGACCCAACCTAAATATCTCTTTAAAAAAAAAATCAATGGGTATAATTTAAAACTTGTATAATAGTTTGCCAAGGTCGGGTAAAGAAATGATTACATTTTTGTGACGATCCGGCGTAGGGTGCAGATCTGAGGACCATTGAAAGTAAAGGTCCCAGACCATATATTTCGAAAACGGATCAACTGATCTGAATGAAACATTCAGAAAAAGTTTAACCACATTACAAGGAAGATAGTATTGTGTATTGGCGACGAATCTGTCAAGGGTGTACATTGGAGGGTTATTTAAATGTTTAAGAACCCAGACGTAAATATTTATTTAAAAAAATTCAATGGGTGTAAATGTAACTTTCTATAATAGTTTGTAAAGGTCCAGTTTAAAAGAAATGACTAAATTTTTGTGACGAACTGCAGTATGGTGTAGATTTGAGGACCATTGAAAGTATAACGTCAAAGAGCACATATTTCGAAAACGGATCAACTGATCTGAATGAAACATTTGGAAAAATGTTAACCAAGTTACAAGGAAGATAGTATTATGTGTTGGCGACGAATCAGTCAATGGTGTAATTTGTAGGGTCATTTACAATTTTTTAGATCCCAGACTTAAATACCTAAAAAGGTTTTAATTGGTGTAAATGAAACTTTCTACAATAGTTTTAAATGTCCAGGTGTAAATTTGAGGGTCATTTAAACTGCTTACGTCCCAGTTATATATGGATAAAAATGACACTTTGCAGAATAGGTTTTCGTAGTGAAATGAAGAAATGATCCAATTTTGGTGACGATCCGCAGTAGGGTGTGGATATGAAAACCATTTAAAGGTTTTTTGTTGACACAGTTGATTAAATTATATAAAGGTAATTTGCGTTTTTTAAGGCGATTAAACAAGTTAGAGCTAGGCTAAACTTAAAACTACCTTCATATACATGAACAATTTTTGCTTTCACTCATTGAATCGCTATGCACTTTCCTATGCAAGGTCGGCTCATATGGCACGCAATATTTTGAATCACGATGTACCTCGCTATTACAATTGCAGCCATAGTTCAAATTTAACTAATAACGTCGCAGTGAACTTGTTTTTCGTTATTTTTTCACTTCATTTTTTCCACTTTATTAAAATATATTGGTTTTCCGTGTTTTCACCGACTTTTATTTTTGTTGCAATTTCTACTTCATTTCTCATTAAAGCAATAGGGAAACGCCGTATGTCCTGTTGTTCAAACAGACATAGTAAGTCTAGTTATTATTATTATTATTATTATTATTATTATTATTTTACGTTTTCATAAGTTTCAATAAGCTCTTATAAATTTTATAATATAATCTACGTGACAATACAATTCGATGAAATTGTTCATATCATTTGGTTGAGACTTATCAAACCATCTAAGGCTTTATTATATTAAATTACTAATTTCTATATAAAATCTGTGTTAAAGGATGTGCAGTTAACTTGATACAATTTTGTTAGTTTTACCTTACTCTTTACCTAAACACAATAATTCGACAGCGTTCTTACCAATACGAAGCAAAGAATTTTTAAATTAACTATATTAATTTTATTAGACTTTCCCAGCGTGCACTTCCATAGAAATTACCGGTGTGTTGAAAAATCATGCTACTTTATAAAGCCACACTTTAGTTTCAAGTTATGAGTAACAATTCATCCTAACAAATAAACAGTCACTTGCTCAGTAGTAAGGAACACTTCTGACAACAAATACACACACACACACATAAATGTGCCTATTCATGTAAATGAAGGCTTATTACTGTTAAATTTAGTCTTTTAGGATGATGGGAATAATCAGATGTGTTATCATTATCTTTACACTTTACATAATACGCCTGTCGGATGTACATTGCGCAGAAGATACTTTCATCAGAACACGAGTTGGTGTTGCAAACAATCGGGTGACAAAGGATACTGATGCAGTCGATCAAAAAATAGCAAATGAGCGACACTCCAGGGTCAGGCGGTCCACTGGGTTTTCAGCAAACGAATCGCAGGCTATACTTGACAAACACAATGACCTGCGATCACAGGTTTCTCCAGAGGCTTCAGATATGGAGTTTATGGTGAGTCAAATCAATTCATACAATAGTTATCATAATTAAAATTATTTCTTTTAATTATATACTGTGTCAACATAACAAACAATGATAAATATAAATTCAATATTTCAGTTATCGTGTATATTTGAAGTAAGACTTAAGCTTGGCACTCACTGCGCCCTTAGCTCGTCGGCCGACGCAATTCTTTGGAGAATCGCCAAGACGCGCGCACCTAGGATCGGTTTTAATGGCGGTCCGTCCAGACTGGCAACGTCGATCAGCAGAGGGAGTCGCATCCTCTATCACTCACAGGGGAGCGGGGTTGAATTCGTCGTACGACTTTGTGATTGCCCGGCTTAAGTTATTTGCTTTCGATTTCAATTGACAATCAAAGTATATATTTATCATCCGTATGGTAAATCCCCTTGGGATTGATTTGCATCTGATGTATTCCAATACTAATAATAATAATAATAGTAATAGTTGGATTTGTAGAGCGCATCATGCAAAAAAGCCTCTATGTACTTGATTGTGATTGAGCTCTTCGAGTTTGACATTTTGAGAAAAAAGAAAGTTGAAGTTATTTTATGAAACTAAAAAAACCCACTCCTTAAACTAAGGCATGGTTGGCCATGGTTGGTTCATCCGCCCTTTGTTCAGCTTTTTTTTTCTTCGTGCTGCTGTGTGTCCATCCACCCTCCCATTGGCGGCCGCTAAAGACCACCAGATGGGGTTGTCGGAATTTGTCGCCGACGACTCCACCGGATGCAGTTTATAACGTCGTGCCCAGGACACTATTCCAGTGTCAGGCTAGTTTTTTTACTATCATTGTTTTAATTTTAGTACTTCCACATGTTCATGTACCTGTTGAACTTTGTATGGCACAATCGTTAAGACGCTAAAAGAGGCGATGAATAGTAACAGCATAGAATAGCATAGAATAGAATAGCGTAGTGATAGTTTCAATAAAATCAAAATCATGTGACACTGTTAGTAAAAGCAGATATAGGCACTTGCTCTGGCATGTATGGTTTCAAAAGTTCTTGAATCATTTGTAATTGATAATTTTGGTGAAAGTATACTTAAGGCCTCTCATTACCAATTTCCTTTCCACTCTGCACACTTACGGATACTTGCATTTTGTTTTAAAGCTTCTAATTAATTGCTTTTATTATTGTAATAAAAATCCTGTGTATGTTTGCTTTTTTGAAGCCGCTAAGCTATATTATAGGCCTAGTAACTTCAATAAACAATCTTGTATTAGATCGAGAAAATATGTTTCCAGATGGTTCCCTGTCAAGAATGGGATGAGGCAATGCAAAATTACATCCTACTTTTTAAAAATTATGAAGAGAAGTGTATAAATGTTACGCTAATGATATTACCCTATTAGTTCTGTCATGTTATGTTTAAAGAAATTAGTAATTATATAAGTAATGATTATTGTTTACATAATGATCTTCCTTTTGAGAATCCAGTGGCGAATACAGGATTTGATAATAGAGAGGACACAACTGAGAATTTTTTTCACAGATAGAAGGCCTTTCCACTTCAGCCCTACCATGGTAGAGGCTTAGGTAAGAAATGTTATGATTATGGCACCCATTGATGGCCGGAAATGGCACTCTCATATTGAATTTGATTACAATTTTCCTTTTTTCTCCATCATTTTTTTTTGGAGGGTAGGGGAACATTGAACCCTTCACTGGAAAATGAGACAACTTTTAATATTTGAAAGGAAAATATAATCAACTTTTTTGCAGAAAATATTTTCAACCATTTAATTATATATTTCATGACTTTTATACCTAAATTTTAACTCTGTGGTTACCAGTTGCTTATCAAGGATTAAGGGAATGGTAGGGGAGGCGCAAATGGACTGAGAGTCCACACCAAGTCAGCGCCACCTTGGTTGGTGGTGACGTGGTGTGTTTTGTACCTAGATACCCGAAAATGGAAATGAAATTTCCATTTAATTCTTGTTATTTTTGACAAAATAAGTAAAAAAAAAACCGAATTAAATAAATAGGTGCTCGAAAATGGCACATAAAGACTGCAATTAAAAAACTACCATATCCACCTGAGACCACCATGGTTGAAAATTTGAGACTCATAGATACCAGAAAATAACACTTAAATAGTACAAAATCTAAGATATTTACCTAATCCCCACTATGGTTTTGTAAAGCAAATGAGTATATTTCAAGAAAGAGACTTTAAAGAAGCCTGAAAACGGCACTTGGATACCTAAAGTTTATGGAAACTACCACCCGCCTCAGCCAACCTTGAGTGAAGCTGAGGTTAGACAATGGTAAGAATTTGGGACTTCCAGATGCCGGAAAATGGCATATAACATTAATTAAGAAGGGGAACTTTTTTCAACCTCTGACGAGCACCCACAGGATACGCCACTGGACTGATTACTACTGCCTTACCAACCAAACTGCATGGCAAGTGCTCTTTGGTATATTATTGTTTGAATTTGCAATAGTTACACATTTGAAATTCATTTGCATAATTTTATATTTAGGTCACCTTACAGTAATTTTCTCTTTTCAGTTTATTTCTATATTTTTTTTAAAAATCTTAGATTTACACAATTACGTTGTGGTAAAAGGCAACAGAAAAACTAGCCATACGAATTTTAAAATATTCATTGTTTGCATATAATAACATTAAAAAAACAATGAGAATTCACCTAAACATACTGTTTTTAAGTCTTCAGACCTGATTAACTCTCTGAAAATGAGCAGATAAATTTATTTTATTTTGCAAACCGGCCCTCGACCCAACGAAAAAAGTTTGTCGACCCACTTTTGGGTCGCAAACCATAATTTGGGAAGCGTGGCTCTAGAGCATAATGTGATTTCAATTATATTCAATATAATCTTTTCCACTCAATTCCAGGAAATACAATACAAAAAAAGAATATTTATAATGAATAAATGATGTGATTTATAATGGTAAAAATTAGTAGCATTATGCCAATACTACGGTTGCTGATAGAGTAAACTTGATTATATGATTATTATATGAAGACAGTAACGACGATATAATCTTTCTATATAGGCCTACACCATTTTCGCTAAATTTGAAATGAACTTAACTAAACTAATTTGAAATGGACTAATAAACCCTAAAATAAATTTAGTAAATAACTAAGTTTATACTAGCACATTACCATCTTGCTTTATATATTATATTATTCTATTTGTTGTTGTTAAGCTCCTCGAAGTTGTTACAACGTGATGCTTTCAGAATTGTTATCTCGCCAGGAGATATATGTTTTCAGTCGTGTAAATTGGTGTGTGGGTGGGTGTGGGCGTGTGTGTGGGTGTGTGTGTGTGTTTGTGTGTGTGTTTGTAATGTTTTGGTGTTTTCGCTAGGAATAACCCAATAATAAATGATGAAAATTTTGGTTACAGTCTGTAGTAGGGTGTGGATGTGAGGATCTAAATGACAGGACATGTCGAAGCACTAAAATGAAAACACAATGATAGTTAAAAGCTAACCTGACACTGAATCTGGATGGCACAGATCTAAATGGCAGTTACAGGGGTTGTTAGGTTAGGACCCAATATTGATGACCATCCGGCATGAGGTGGGCATATGGGGACCCTTCAAAGAAAAAATGTCCCAGACCATATATTATAAAAAATAATTAACTTATCTGAATGAAACGTTCGTAAAATTTTAACCAAATTACAAGGAAGAAATTATGAAGTGTTGGTGACGATCCAAATTCTGGTGTGCATTCAGGCCCGTAGCCAGGGGGGGTTTTTATGGTTCGGGCGAACCCCCCTTTTCTAGCGAACCCTCCTGTTTTCTAGCGAACCCCCTAGAATTTTTGAATGAGTCCCACACGGACGGAATGTCTGTTTTTAACTTACCCAGTATTAAATCAAAATTTAGCACCTAATTCATTATTTGGTCACCCGTTTTTAAATTGTAGCCTATAATACAAGCCTACATTCTAGAATATCTCAGCTTCTGAAGTTCGGAGATTTAAATTGAACGCAACTCCGGCAAACCATGACTCGATAGCTCACATAAGGATCATGGCAAACATCGATAAAAACTTTCACTGGCCTTTGGCTGAATATTTGTAAGAAATGTACCAACCGGTAACGAAACAGCTGCTCTCTGCCTGAATAGTGATCGTAACTGAAAGATAATGATGCAGCAACACGCTTGGTCAACTTGTAAAAATTTAGAGCCTTCTGTTGTTTGCCCATAAAACAAATTTTGGAGTGTTATACAGTACGATTTCAAAAAATTGTCATCGTAAAGAAACAGCTATAATATTGAAAACAAACAACTTGAAACAAAATCGGTGTACGGATTTAAATAAATATTTACAATATATTTTAATGGTCAACTTATCAAATTTTACGACCAATTTTTACATACATTTGTGAGTGACGGTTTCTTGACCTTAAATCAATGTAATTGGTCCTCACACGCACACTAAATTGTAGAGAGCACATAATTGATACATGGCCTATGCTTTGGCAAAGCTGTCTCTTATACACATCTAGATGTGTATAAGAGACAGCGTAGTAGCCGTCTGTCAAAGCGAAACTTAAAAGAATAATTAAAACAACTAAGTACTGCTGGTCACACTTCGATTTAATTAATATTCCACACCAACATATTTTATAGTTTAACAAGTAATAATAAAAGGAATAGCAATAACAATAACAATAATAACAATACCAATAATAACAACACTTACTATGTCTGTTTGAGCAACAGAACACAGGGAGTTTCCCCATTGCTTTAATAAAAAATGAAGTTGAAATTGCAACAAAAAGAAAGGTCGTTAAAAGGTATAAAAAAAAATCACGGAAAACCAATACAATTTTAATGAAGTGGAAAAAAAAAACAACGAAAACCAAGTTCACCGCGACGTTATTAGTGTGAGACTTGAACTATGGCTGCAATGGTAATAGCGAGGTACATCGTGACTTATAACCATTGCGCGTTATATGAGCCGACCTTGCATAGGAAAGTGCATTTTCAGTTCATAGCGATCAATGACTAAAAGCAAAAATTATTTATACATATCACGGTAGTTTTGGTTTAAGCGCTTTATTAAATGAATCGCTTTATATAATTTAATCAACTGTCAGCAAAAAATCTTTAAATGGTCCTCATATCAACACCCTACTGCAGATCGTCACCGAAATTGCATCATTTCTTCATTCACCATGAAAAACTATTCTGCAAATTGTCATTTTTATCCATCTATAACTGGGACGTAAGCAATTTAAATGACCTTCAAATTTACATCCTAACCTGATCGTTCCCTACACATAATAATATCTTCCTTGTACTTTCCCGAAAGTTTAATTCAGATCAGTGGACCCGTTTTTGAAATATATGGTCCAGGGCGTTTTCCTTTAAATGGTCCCATATCCACATCCTACGCCGGATCATCACAAACATTTAGTCATTTGTTTACTGGAACTTTACAAATTATAGAATGTTTCATTTACACCCAATGAACATTTTTTTTATAGATATTAACGTCTCGGATCTCAATAATTTAAATGACCCTCAAATTTACACCCTTAACTGAATCGTTGCCAACAAATAATACTACCGTATCTTCCCTGTAACTTGGTTAATCTTTTTCCGAATTTTTAATTCAAATCAGTTAATCCGTTTTCGAAATAATGTGGTCTGGGACGTTTTCCTTTCAATGATCCTCAGATCTACACCCTACTCCAGATCGTCACAAAAATTTAATAATTTTTTTACTCGACCTTGACAAATTATTATACAAGGTTTAAATTATACACATTTATTTTTTAAAGAGATATTTAGGTCTGGGTCTTCAAAAATTAAAAATACCCACAAATTTACACCCTTCACTGGATCATCACTAACACATAATAATTCCTTCCTTGTAACTTGATTAAAATTTCTTGACCTTAAATCAATGTAATTGGTCCTCACACGCACACTAAATTGTAGAGAGCACATAATTGATACATGGCCTATGCTTTGGCAAAGCACAGAAAAATTCCAAGCTTGGGAAATGACGAAAGTAATGGCCAGAAAAAAAAGTGCAAAAAGATAGGAAAAATAATATATGCAAGAAAAAAGGGGGAAAAAAATCAGAACAAAAACAATGGCTTTTCACAGTACTGCTAGGAAAAGCCAATAATAATAATAATAATAATAATAATAATAATGATTATTATTATTATTATTATTATTATTATTATTATTATTATTATTATTATTATTTTTATAATTATTTTTATAATTTACAATGCAATATAAAAACAAAGACAATACTTATATAAATTAACGGAGTGTCCAGAAGTCAGAAATTCAGTCGTCTTGCGTTTTGATTGTGCACACAGAAACAGAAGGCAATAGCGAGAATCACACAAGATAGTTAAATTTGCTGGTCCACACAGGACAACAAATAATCAGGCAGTCCACAAATGACAGTATTGTGCTGGTCCACACAGGACAAACAATCATACAGTCCACACGGGACAATATTCTGCTGGTCCACACAGGACAGTACTCGGCTGCTCCACCCAGTATAGTCAGATAGTCCACATAGTACAATAATATGCTGGTCCACACAGAACAATTTAGACGGACAATTTTGTTGCAGATATAACATTTTTATTGAATGCCTTAATGCATATTATTTTAGCATTTGTTAAATATCCAAAATTCTATAATCTTATTTTTATTACTACAAATTATGTATGTATAATATAAGTTAATGAGGGTATAATATCCAGGACTAAATAAAAACAATGTAGGTCAAGTATATAATGAATTTGTAATACATGTTGAAGAATTTTAAAAAGATAACATATAAATTAATACTAAATTGTCAAAACATCTGTAGACATGGAATGACGATCTTGCAACGATGGCTCAACAGTGGTCCGACATGTGTAACTCACGGACAGC
Source organism: Anneissia japonica (assembly GCF_011630105.1). Classification (NCBI taxonomy): domain Eukaryota; kingdom Metazoa; phylum Echinodermata; class Crinoidea; order Comatulida; family Comatulidae; genus Anneissia; species Anneissia japonica. The sequence continues at coordinate 45,446 of NW_022740661.1, forward strand.
CATACACTCATATTGGTCAAAATCTATACCAAGTTAAGGGAGACCCAAACAATCCCGTTAATGGAGTGATCGCTAGGCAGGTATGGTATGACGAGTATCAATTTTATAACCATTCAGCCAACGAATGTAGAATTCCGGGAGGCTGCAGCAATTACACACAGGTAAATATTTTTTTATACATTTTTTATGTTAAAATGCAGTAGCTGAATCGTTTTCTTTAATATTATTGTTATAATCGTTGTCTTCGTAATCTTTATCTTCGTTGTCGTCATCCTCATTATCATCATCTTCATAAACTTGCGTGTCGCGAGTGTTAGTGACTAGGTGATTTAGGGGTTATGACACCAGGCTAGTTATCTGGAGGTCGTAAGTTCGATTTCCACCCGAATCACTTGTGATTTTGTTCGCAAGTATTTGGAAACGTAGTGAGTATTCAATGCAATAACACGTTAGGTTGGGAAACACATCACTCCTAATATATTTTATATGACGCAAACACACATCAAAATATAATATTAAAATAATAAAGTGGCATATCCCTTTACAAGACAAATACAAACACAGAATGCTTTAGGCCTACATATACTAAGTATCAATTATTACGAGTCTTAAGGATTGGAGTTTATTTTGGTCTTTAGACAAATCCTGTTACCGTGACAGAAATGTAATCCAGGACCCTGGGATTGGAAAGAAAGCATGTTAACCACCAAACTATTCAACTCAACTCCTTGTAATTTAGTTAAGTTATCTAGCAAGGTAAGATATATTCTAATCATTAAAATCAAATAGTCCTCTTGAATAAGTATACATTTTTAATCATAGATTGTATGGGCTGATTCGCGAGTTGTTGGATGCGGGCTATCTTACTGTAGCAGCACAGCTGACGGAGTCACCAATGTTTGGATCGTAACATGTAACTATGGACCCGGGTACGTACATTTTTTTTATATTTAAATTTCTTTTTAATAAACTCTGATCTCGTAATTATGTTAATAAGCCGGGTTTTCAGAATATCCCTATCTCCTTACAACCTGATGCTAAAGTGGATGCATATCATTGGAACTGTTATCATTTTTATTATTCAAGTTCTCACTTTCATTAGTTCATGTTTTTCTATCTCGCTCTTTCTTTTCTATTTCAATCTCTTTACGTTGGGATTACTTGCGTTTTATTTTTTTGAGGCAGTGGTGCCTCGAGTATCTCCTAATTAATGATATATGCTATATATTTTTTCCGATTGGTTGATTGAATGACATTATATGAACACAAAGAAAATACTGATATAAAATCAGACTTTGGCGGTACGTTTGTTTAACTTTTAACTATATCATTATTAAGATTGGCAAGGCCTACCATTCAATGAATTACTCAAGCAATTTTGTCTTTCTTCTCGATCAATTTACCTTATTCAACATATGTAGGATATATTATATATTCTGGTATTGTACTTTAAATGGTTTCTTCTAGCACCCTCTTAATGCATTTATTCTGTTTATATTCTTTATAAATCCATGCTTCACAAATACAATGCAACAATCCTTAATAATGGTCAAACCTTTTTTATTGTTGTGTCCACACCTTTGTCAGGAATTTCTTGTTTTTCAGAAATTTCCATTTTGCAACTTATGACTTTTGTCATGATTCAATGCAGCAGCCGTCGTCAGTATAATCCAGCATTGCTAAAATATGTTTAAACAAAATTGATGGGTGCTGTATATGTGATTTGATAATTAAATAAATAATGCTTGTGAAATTTCTTAAAGTAAACTAAAACTCATTGTTATTTTGTGGATGACACTTTCGTGGTTTGTACATTACTCCACATAATTACGACTAAGGAAGATAAAGAACCTAAAGTAAATACAATACACTCAGCTTTAAAAAAATGCAATCATCTAACATAGATCATTTAAAAGTTACAACAGGAAATGGATAAGTGGAAATCCAAACAAAAATGAAATCGCCACATATTTTATTCCTACTAAAAACATTAGGAACTCGGTAGTTCGACCAAAAGACAAGATCAATAAAGAAGATACATATGGGGTAGTGTATGGAATAGGTTGCATTAACTGTGAAATTAAATAAGCGGACCACATCTAAACTGTCATCCATAAGATAAGATAATGAGTACTGGTATTGGTTTACTTTTAGGAATTTATCCGTGAACTTGTATATTTCAAAGCAAATGGAACAATTTAGAAATGAAATTGTGATCTATTATAGTGGCAATACTATTGGTGAACATCCTTATACTATTGGACCGAGTTGTACTTTTTGTTATTCAGGATCTGGTCAATGTTACAATAACCAATGTCGTAAGTAATGAAGCATAAACTTCTAAATTGATGGTGTTAATTGGTCTGTCATTATAATAAAAACACCGTATAGAACTTTCAGTTTTGTACAAAGCAAAATAAACAAGTTGCATAAAATAAATAAAGCACCCTCTTTGAAATATTTGTTAAGTTCACGATAAAATAAAACAGTCTGGATTACAGGTAACCGGTAACAGACTAAATGAATGTTTTAATGTTACGTAATCAAAATAGGCCTATTAAATACTAGCATAAATAATGTAAGGCACTCATATCAAAGACCATTTTGCTCACTGGACCCGTTCTTGAATTCCAAAATTATTCTTGACTAATATCATAACTAAAAGAGCCTCATTTAAATTAATTGTATCTGCTCAGTTCGCCCAAAATCTAATTTTATTTAATTATTATTTTTTTTTTAATGAAACACTAGGTCCCTCGCACAAAACAGCTAATAATTGAAGCTGACACAGGCTTGAAAATAGCGCATACGCATATTATGTTCTATAAAGGATGATATGAATAATTCATGAATTTTTCCCAAACTATCCTACGTTAAAAAATGCATTATGGCAATATTATTGTTGTAATTACGTTTAACAACTGCAGTTCATAATAGTAATGGAGGTGGTGGTTAAGCCTTTCAATCCCAAATGTATGGATTCTGTTATATTCACCGTATCTCATTCATTCTTTCAATCATTTATTCGATAAAAATGAACATGAAACTCATGAAAACCTAATAAAATTGTATTTAATACTATCTTAAATTATTTTCAGGCTCATGCTCGGACCACAGCGAAGAATGCAGTAAGTAGACATATTAATATACTTAAATTTCATAGGGCCCTACTAAATGGTCAAGCGCACGCTTTGCTGGCTTCGCTGGCTTACCCTTTAGTATGTTAACAATTTTCTTTGTTAAGAGATCAATAGAAAGAATTACGGTAGTCATCAAAGCTTAGTGCGTATAACAAATTAACACTGGGGTCCCAAGTTAAAAGATATTCATTCAGTCAGGAAAACTTGAACTTAATGAACTTTCTTAACAAGTTTAATTTTATTTTGCTTAGCACAGTGCTGATGAGACAGTTTTGACAATTAAGTAGTAAAAATAGGAGTGATGTTTTTCCCTACGTGTTATTTATCGTGCTGAATCCGTTTCCAAAAACTTGAGAACAAAATTCGCATGTGATTCAGGTGAAAATCGAAACCACGACCTCCAGGCAACTAGCCTGGTGCCATAACCACTAGACTACTTTTCCGATTAGTGACTAATTATTAGGCCTAACTTGAAGTTCTCATACACACGTAACTGAATCCGTTCCCAAATACTCGAGAAAAAAAAAATCGCACGTGATTCTTGTGGGAATGGAAACCACGACCTCCAGGCAACTAGCCTGGTGCCATTACCACTAGACTACTTTTCCGCCTAGTGACTAATTATTAGGTCCAAATTAAAGTTCTGTATAGTAATTTTTAATTCCATTTCTCCAAATCAGGCTAAGCGGATTTAACGTGTTCAGAGAAAATTCTGTAGACTTATTATAAAGAATTGTAACTATGTTATTAATATTAATTTACTTAGTGATCGTAGAATGCTCTCTGACATGGTTTTTCTTTTTAAGATAATGAATTCTGATTATGATTGTGACTTAGTTTCTTTGTTACTTTACGTGGTTTAATCGCGATAAACCTAAATTGTAAACTTATGATCATCCATGTGTGCTATAGATTAAAAAAACTAGCCTAACAAATTAGTGTTTCACGCTGTATTTCGCACAGACATAAGCTGTATTTGTTTCATATTTTGTCTTTCCACAATCGTATCTCAACAACGGATTTTTGTGTTTCCTTCAGTATTTGAAAGGCAATTCTTTTCTGATTGCTTTAGTATTGTTTCAATTGTATTGCTTGAAAAAGTCACTGTCATTCTTTACTGTTCGATTGGTGCTATGCTGACCGCCCACCGCGTAGAGGCTGCATTTTTACCTCTTTTTTTAGCGACTTTGTTTACGTGGTTTAATCGCGATAAGCCTAAATTGTAAACTTATGATCATCCGTGTGTGCTATAGATTAAAAAAACTAGCCTAACAAATTAGTGTTTCACGTTGTATTTCGCACAGACATAAGCTGTATTTGTTTCATATTTTGTCTTTCCACAATCGTATCTCAACAACGAATGTTTGTGTTTCCTTCAGTATTTGAAAGGCAATTCTTTTCTGATTGCTTTAGTATTGTTTCAATTGTATTGCTTGAAAAAAGTCACTGTCATTCTTTACTGTTCGATTGGTGCTATGCTGACCGCCCACCGCGTAGAGGCTGCATTTTTACCTCTTTTTTTAGCGACTTTGTTGGCTTTAAATTGCCATTTTAGCTGTTTACTAATCAAATATCTTGTTGTTCCTCCGGTAAAATGAGAGCTGAATATTCATAGATTCTTCTCATATAAAATATAGTCCAGCTTGATAAAAGAATTCACCGTCAAAACACTAGAATGAACAATCCTGTCTAGGCATTATGCCCGCGAAAATGCGAAGCTTTGGTATAGCCTTCCGCCATTGTAAATGAATCTGCGTTGTAACTGTTGTTGTAACTTTTGCCTTAAATTGGCCAATTCCCTTTAGGTATTTCATTTTCACCTTCTACATACTCATTAAGTAATATGTTGTCAACATTTACTGATGGTTATTGCTTGACTTTATGTAAAATTTTAAGGCACACAAGGATCTAAAACATACGGTTGTAGATTTCTCTGCCAGCTGGTAAGAAGCAGGAACGTACCATTATAGCCAAATTGTACAATTGTTAAACTAGTACAGTAAAACTGTTAATAATAATATTTAAGACTCAAACAATGCATAAAAACCAAATGTAGGCCTATTAATTACCCCTCATAAAATGAGCGAATCTAAACGATAGCAAAGACTTCTGAAGGTCACTTCACTGCAGTGAATATGAGCCGATTAAATTTGATTGTTTCGTTGCAAAAATGTGGCTAGGAATTCGTATGAACCAGTTCGTGACTGAAAACGGAGCGCGTAATAGAAAATAAATGAGGTTTTCGTTTTCACAAACAGACATGCACATCGATGCGCATGTGTCAACGCTATGCTGTGTTAGTTTATATTTTACGCAAACAGACACAAACTTGCTAATTTGAGGATTACAGTAATTTTAATTTAAAAAAAAGCGAAAATATAGTTTTCTTTTATTTTATTCAAAGCAAATTAACGGTTTTGTAGACGCGTTTTCCTTAAAGCCCCCTTCCCGGCAAAATTTCACTAAAAATAGATTTTTTTTAGAAAAGATGCATATCCATTACTCCAATTATTATAAATCATGGAAAAATATTGGCATAAATTTTAGTTTCATGCAAAAGAATTACAAAAAAATTAGAAATACAGACTATTTTTCATAGAATATTACCATTTTATCGACGAATTCTTCGTTACTAGGCAAATTCAGAGGTTGTAGATCGAATCCGCTGGAATACTCTCGCTTTTATGTATACTTTATACAGTCAATAAAGTGCGCCCTCTCATAATAGGATTAGTTTTTCGCATCTCACACAATGCGGTCGTTCAAGTAAGCCTGAGATATGTTTGTTTAAGTGTCAAAATCTCGGTCAGAATAATTTTTTTAACAAATTTCAAATAATTCCTATGAAATATTATATTTCACAAGTGTCTATATTAGCAACGGAAAATATCATGTCGGCCGTTTTTATGTGTAATAACAGAACCTAACTCGAAGTAAGGCTAGGCCTAGCCTAGCAGTGTTGGGATAGGCTAATGTTTTCGGCGCCTACTATATTTCTTCGCAGACCTGTCGCAAAATTAAACTCAAAAATTCATCCGCATTTATTTTTTTTTTGCGTGGAACACAATTTTTTTTTTTTTTCATGCTTAGGAATGTCTAAATTCATTTAAATTAGCAATTCCGTATTATATTATTTTATAAATCTTACATATATAATCTATAACATTATACAAAAATTAGATTTTTCTTAACAACTGAAACTTTCCCGGGAATGGCTTTAACGCTTTGGTATAAATTGTGAAATCTCCTTGCTATCGTTGATATGATATCCTATGTATGATATAATATTCATTAGATACGCCTAGATTGATAAATAAAAAATAAATTTAATGTTGGTATGTTGCTATTGCTTGCTATACAATATTATAGTTTGTAGCCTGCAATGTAAAAACTGTGGGACATTGGACTCAGAAACTTGTAGATGTACCTGTCATCCAGACTACGTATGGCCCGATTGTTCAGGTGAGTGTACTTATTAGATGACGTAATTATTATGTTTAATATAGTATACAACAAGTAAAGAATGTAGTTTGCCTAATGTGTGAAACATATTAGTTTATATTCAATCCTTTCAAAATTTAGATTTACTTATATAATTTTAGAAAAAGAGTATGCTACGCTTAGAATTATTTAAGCACCGCCGGCCAAGGTTACTATTTAATTAATTTCTTGTAATTTGTTGATCTACTATTGCTTTACCTTGAATTATATTTTTGATTGCTTCGATCTTTCCCAATTTTGGTAAATTACTTAATTATTGTCTTGTTAATTTGATTGTTTACGATCGATACTACGGCTCATTTCAGCACCTCTTGTGGTATAAGTAGTCACATACTACGACTATACGCAATTCAGCACAATGACATTTATCTGTATTTTTTTTTTCTTTTTTTGTAGTTTTAAGAGTTTGTGAAGACCTTAATCCTCTATGCAATAATGCCGATGGCTGGATGAGAATAAACTGTTTCAACAATTTTCAACTCTACATCGAATGCCCCAGGATGTGCCTAATATGTGGTGAGTTGTAGACTTAAGATTGACTCAACTGTTTCTGAAACTATAGGAATTTTAACAGTTCTAGGCCTAATTGGTTGCAACATTATAATAATAATAAAAAAAAATAAATAAAAACAAGTAAATGCTTATTATGATTAAACTCCTAATTGTTCAGTCCCTAAGCCTACAAAAAATGATGGCATTTTACACTAGTGAATACGGACTTGCCCTTTTGCCTGTTAATAGGGCATAATGTGGGCTAAAACAGTACTGGAAATCGGATTTGACCTCTGTGACTTTTGGCCTCAATTTAAATATTTTTACTAAAAAACATGAAATTGCCATAATATCTGTAACGCTTTTGTTTATTGGAAACATTTCGTGCCAAATCGCTTAGAATACATACATTTATATTTGTTCTAATACAATGTTTTGAATGGTGTCGTGGTGACAGAAGTAGAAAATATTAAATGATGATGGATTGATTTGATAAATGATGGTAATGGATAATCATGATAATGATGATACAGTAAAAAGTGATGATTATGATTAAGGTGGTAATGATGATGTAAATGATAATAGGGATAATAATAATGGTTAGTGATGATGGGAATAATTATGATGATTATATAATGATGAAAAGTTGATAAAAATTATGAAGATAAAGTATAATAGTGAAAATAGAAAATTACACGAAAATTATGTTATTGATTGAGTATGTTAAATTGTCAACGATGGAGGATGATTTATGGAGTTGATGATGATAAATGGATTCCAATGATGATGATGATGATGATGATGATGATGATGATGATGATGATGATGATGATGGTGATTATGATATGGATGGCGATGATGATTATGGATGACTATGATGATTATTATTATGATGATAATTATGAAGAATGGTTTAAGATGATGACGGAGGAGGATGCTGAAAATAACAATGATGATGATTATGACGATGGTTATGAAGAAGGATACTATAAAATGATGGAGGAAGATGATGATTAAAATTATGAGGAATGATATTTGTTTTGATAATTAGGAATGGTAATTTTTTTTTCTGAATCAATATGTTGATTGAATGATAGTGATGACTATAAAAATGACTGCACTGATGTAAAACGATAATGATGGATGATGATGCCATAGGATGACGATGATGCTGGAGGATGCCAATAAGGATGACAGTGATTATGATAGATATGGACAATTGCGATATTGGATTACAATGAAAGAGGGAAATATAGGCCTATGATATGATGATATTCATTCTGAAAAATATTGGTGATGACTGAAATTGTGATGATAATTGTTGACGATGATTTATGTAATAAGAAGATGATGATGACATATCATCATTCAATGTTCACTACAATATATTCTATCAACATTACAATTTACACATACATTTATATTTGTTCTAATACAATTTTTTTGGATGGTGTCGTGGTGACAGAAGTAGACAATATTGATGATGGATTGATTTGATGGATGATGGTAATGGATAAACATGACAATGATGATACTGTACGTTAAAAAGTGATGATTGTGATGGAGATGATAATGATCATCATTTTTTATTTCACTTGTAATTTGCAACTTAACTACTACAAGTGCCGAGGACCAAGGAGGCCGTAGGCCTGTAATTAAGGTCCCCATCACATGATGATGTGAATGATAATATGGATAATAATGATGGTTAGTGATGATGGTAATAATTATGATTAGATAATGATGAAAAGTTGATGAAAATGATGATGATAAAGTATGATAGTGAAAATAGAAAATTACACGAAAACCATGTTATTGATTTAGTATGTAACATTTTCAACGATGGAGGATGATTTATGGAGTTGATAATGGGGATGATAATTGTTGACGATGATTTATGTAATAAGAAGATGATGATGACTTATCATCATTCAATGTTCAATATAATATTTTCTATCAACATTACAACCACCATCATCATTATCGGCATAATCCAGTATCATCGTAATCCTCCATCACTATAATCATTATCGGCATAATCCAATATCATCGTAATCCTTCATCACCATCATCATTACCTGCATAAATTAAAAACCATTAACCATTAACCATAATCCAGTATCATCGTAATCCTCCATCACCATCATCATCGATCATTCTTGTCCTCATTTAGAATAATAATTTTCTATTAACTTCACCATTATTTTTGATGCCATCCAGCGTGATAATGTTATCACTCTCCATCATTATAGATAAAGGTGATGTAAATTTTGCATTTTTCTACAAATATTTTAAGGGACATGTTCTAATATACAATGTCAAGACCTAAATATCGATTTAACAAACTTTACTTTGCTGAAATATGGCTTTTTCATATTATTTAATTTGCCCAAAAACATGATTTTAAATAATTTCTCAGTAAGCATTAGGTTCTATGAAAAATTTGTAATTTTAATTTTAATAAATAATATGACAAATATACAAAATTGCCCTTTGACATAGTGGCAGGATATTCTGTGGGGTACAAAATCCAAGACACTAAAAATCTGACCTAATATTTTAACATCTCAATAAACATAATACCAATTCCTAACAACAAATAAAATATGGAATTTTCAGATATTTACCAAAAAACACGTTCTTAAAGAAATACTCAGTAAGCATTAGTTTTCATAGAGAAAGTTATATTAGATTAAAATATCTTCTGAACAATTTGACACAAAAAAATAATTTTTATTATAGACCAAAGCGTTGCAGAGATATTACCATTTCATATTTTTGTCTAAAAACATAATTTTTAGATAATATCTCAATAAGCTTTGGATTTCATGCAAAATATTGTATTAGAGCGAATTTAAATGTGTATGTTTTGAGCAATTTGACATCAACATTATTTCAATAGATGAAAGCATTACAGAGATATGGCAGTTTCATGTTTTTTTATTTAATGTTTTTTAATTTAAAAAAAGCATAAAAATTAAGGCCAAAGGTCACTGAGGTCAAATGACATTTCCACTAACTTGGATGTCATACCCTCATATCATGTTCTACCACCATCAAAGGACAAATTTCTATCCGCTTCTGTAACATTGTTTGTTCTTAGGGACCGGACTAAAACTAGTCCAGTTATAATAATATTGATAATTATGATAGTGATCATAATGCTGATATTATGTACATAATCTATTTGAAAAAAACGTATTATGCCCATCAGAATTTAAACCCAACGAGAAGCAGTCAAAAAACCCATTCTTCACATTCTTGCACATGTTCTCTAATTATCGATGCACTGCAAATAACAGAGTTCTCTGTTGTATGCTACTTTCTCATCTTAAGCATTTAACGACAAGACGGGATCTTTGAAAAGATACTTTTCTTTTAAAATATATTTCCCTCATAGTTGAGTGATTTTTGGAAATTCTGTGACCGTGGAGAGGCTAACTTATTTTTTTTAAGTGGATTTGTATTCCCCGAAGGCTAATTAACAAAAATAGGGAAGGTGTCCCTTACGAAAGTGTGGACACAACCAGTGAGAGCCCTAAATCCAAAATAGCCACCTTTAGTCTGTGCCATTTTGAAATTTATTTATATTTTCAGTGTTTTAGCCTGATGGCTGCTTTAGTGTATGTATGTAGGGGTTTTATGGGAAATGTCATCTCAGATGTCAAAAGTGAACATTTTTGGTTGATAAAAAATGAAGCTATTTGTTACATTGGTTATAAAATCTCAGTTTACTATACTGTTAATATCCAGAAAATCATATTTGATGCCCAATTGATTTGGGTTTGCCCTTCAAATCTAAAAATGCTTCTGAGGTCATCACTAATATTTTGTAATAAAAAAGAAGCTTTTTAAGTTTCATTGGTTATATATTTCCAGCATACTGCACTATTATTATCCAGGAATTAAAATTTGATGACCGATTGATTGACCTTCAAATATAAAATTCTGTTCAGGTCATCTCACGTGTCAAAGGTCAGCATGTGTTGCTAATGGAATAGACGTTTTTAGCCAGTTTGCATTGGTTATGAATGAAATTCCAATGTAGTGTACTGCTAGTATCCAGGAATACTTAGAATTAGCCCTCCCTTTGCTTGGCTCTGCCAAACCAAACCTTCTTTGGTTTGGTGACGAAGTTAAGAATATCATTGGTACGTTGAAAAAATAACTGTTAAGAATCACAGTCGTTGAAATCATCGAAAAATATCAGCTTATAATGGCTGTCAAACCGCAGTCCGAGTATGTATTGTTGTAGCGTGTCATAGCAACGGTCTTTGTTAATAGCAGGTGGTCGATACACTGAGAGTATGTTGAAAGATTCCCGGTTGACATTTCATCATCATCATGTGCCATCTTCGATACGAAGGTTGGCCACCATGTCTCTCCATCTAATACAATTTTCTGCTGCTCTCTCTTCCTCCATGTAAGAAGTTGCTGAGCACCATCTCTTGATGTCATCACTCCATTTAATTCTCTGTCTTCCTCTAGATCCCGAGCCCCCAATTGTCCCTTCTAGAAGTGTGTTTGCTAGGTTCCCTGCACTGCCTCTGAGAATTAGACCAGCATAGCGCATTTTCCGTTGCATGAGATTACGTAATAATTAGTGTTCTCTGCATCCCAGGTCTTTCCAGCACAACAATGTTAGATGTTCTTTCTATCCAACTGATTCTCATTATTCTCCTAAGGCACCACATCTCAAATGCTTGAAATATCTTCTTGATGGAGTTAGTAAAATGCCAAGATTCACAACCATACCGTAGGCAACTACAGAAAACACATAACATCTCAGGAGTCTAATCTTAAACTCTATGTTGATGTCCCTTCTTAGAAATTCTTTGCAATCACAGAACTTAGCTTTTGCCATTCCTATTCTTCTTTTAACCTCAAGCTCAACCTTTCCATCGTCTGTAATCAAACTTCCCAGATATTGATACTCTTGAACTTGAAGTATTTTCCTTCTGCCTGTAGTATAAATCTGTCCGGGGTTGATTTACTAATACTCATTGTCATGGTCTTTTTGGCATTTAGCTCCATTCTATACTCCTATACTCCTTGCATGTGTTGCAAAGAGAGACCAACCTTTTTTGGAGAGACTGCGCAGTGTTAGCAAGTAGAACTGTATCATCTGCGTAGCGGATGTTAGTAATATCAATTCCATTCAGTTTCACACCCTCACAGTTTAACAATGCTTGATTTAGGATTCACTGTATAGGTTGAATAGCGCAGGTGAAAGAATGCATCCCTGTCTAACACCTCTCTGAATGCTCAGTTTTCTCATCCTGTGTTCTAACCATAGTTGTCTGGTTCCAATATAAACTTGCAACAAGTTTCCTCTCATGCTCAGGAACACCTATACTTTCCAGCTTTTGATGCTGTACCCGGTCGAATGCCTTGTTATAGTCTATATAACACAGATAGAGATTGACATTTACTGTGATCGAAATATATTCGACTCTGGAATCAGAGTAACTATCAGTGATCACAAAGGGCAGAGAATCCTCATAAAACATCAGTAATTCCTTACTTCTTGAGTAAATTTTATCTGAACGTTTTTTGGTCATAACCAACAATTTGAAATAACGAAACATTGTCGCTATCCTATAGTCTTGTTTTGATGAAAATAAGCATATCTGGCTTTGCAGTTTCAAAAGACATCTCCGGCTTAGCGATTCTCATGTTGACAAATTCTCGTTTAAGGGCTGATGAAATTTTATGATCTAGGTTTGCATGACACCACGAGTTGGGCCTACATGGTATCTAGGGTTTTCGTCCCTAGTATCCTTTTTTTGTTTAAAGAGACGTCTCAGGCATAACGATTCCCACGTCGACAAATTATAATGATTATTGTATTTACCTGTTTGGTTGAGAGAGACGCAACGATATCATCATGTTTATTCTGTATACTTCTAATGTTCCGTGAAATCAGGTGCAAATGGAGGCGAGTTGATTGGGTTTGTGATATTCACCACCTCGCCGTCCCCGTCGTCTAGGCTGTCTGGCATCACGATTTCTGCCTGCATGATCTCTACTAGGGTATTCGACCTTAGTATGGTTTTCTGTGTCAAATGACATCTCCGGCCTACCGATTTACGTGTTGACAAATTTTCGTTTAAGGAGAGAGATAAGAGAGATAGACAAAATTGTTTAATACAACTTTGTATAAATAGTTTGGTAACAATAAAAATCTTGCATTAATTAACGAATACTCTTTCACGAAATAAGCTATATTCTACTCTATCAAATTATGCTTGTAATTTTATTTTGATTTATACATTTATATTATATTTATATATATTAGTATTATATTTGCATTTATAGTGCTTATTTATACATAGTTGTATTAAACTGCCCATTGTCACTATCACAATCTTTATTCACTCAGTTGCTTATATTGCCGACATTGCTCTTTGATATGGGCCATTTCATCGCCAACATTGTTGTCTAATGTTACCGACAGTTGATTTGTTAATTGGTTACACTTTACACTTGCTCATTAGGACAAGCCCATTATCTTAGAGTTTTTTTTCGGATTGTATTTTGTATTTCTCATTTATATGGCTTACGCCGAGGAAGGACACAGGCGTGTCAGAAATGTTCGTGTTGAATAAATTTCATGTCTCTATTATGTCAACGTATGCAATCGTTTTATTATTGTTTACATTTATATATATACTGTATATAATATTGAAGGAAGTTAGCCGTTAACACTGCTGAATAAATATAATATAAATTATCAAGGTACATATACAGTGGTCTAGTGGTTATGACGCTCGCCTTGTCAGCGAGAGGTCGCAGGTTGAAACCCCGTCGGAGGCCTTTTATTACACAATGACTTTTGACCTACGATGTTCCACCATGTCCTTATCAAACACTGCATATGTACCTTTGATAATTTATATTATATATAT
>NW_022740661.1:59933-64261 GCF_011630105.1 Anneissia japonica
TATAAACTAAAACGATACAATTTCCCACATGATTTTTTTCTCAGCTCCTCCTGATCCAAATTATGTTTGCGTTGGTAAGTTGGATTATTGAATTTTATTATTGTTTAAATTATTAAAATGATAATACTATTGTTGAAATTATTTCATTATTTAAGTATATTATTATTAACGTTAATTATTATCATTATTATTTTTTATTTGTTTAAATGTTCGCTCGATCTTTTATTGAAATAAAATCAGTTTTGAACAACAAATTTCTTGGTAATTTTTTCTCTCATGATTCTATACGGTAGTTAAACGATGTTTCTTAATTTTCTAATAAATCACTTCGAATTCTTCATGTTATCAAACGTTGTATTACTTTAATGACCACACTATACTTTCACGCTTATTTAATGGTTTGTGTAGATCAAGTATGGAATATGCTGCGCCTTTCCGGGTTCCTCACCAGAAATAACATAATTATTAGTTCTATTAATACAACTCTCCGGAGAATCACGAAGCTCTGTGCTGAAAGGGAATATGAGCAATGGCCTCCGCAGTTACAATTGCCAACAATGGATTAAGAGCTTGAAGTACCATAGTATTTTATCTATTGTTAAGAGTCTTTTCAATAAAATTGATTTTAATATTCATGGTTTTATAAACTTTAACTCTATGGATAATGAAATTAATTATTATCTTTTTTTTTGTCGCTAATATGAACGAATTCCTACTTCATTCTTGTATTCATGTGATTTGAAATGTTTACTTGTTAGCATTATTTTTTATTAAAAATATTTTGACTAGAATTAATTTTAAATGAGTGATTTATATTTATATTTCTTTTCCAGTATGATTATGTGCAGTATTTAAAACTACTTATTTGACAACATGCTACATATTTGGCCATTAACAAAACTGGTCCATGGCACCCGAATTTTGGAAAAAAAAAAACCCTGGTTATACATCCTGCTGGTTTGTTGAATAGCGAAGGGTTCTTAAATTATTTATTGCCACTGAAGCCCATGAGATGAAGTGAGTGATTGTAATGGGTTTGTTGTTTACATTCCAATGGCTATATGTTGCTGGCCAGGACTCTCTTGTTAACTCCCAATGGACTCTTAAAACCAATTAAAGTTAAGTTTATGGAGTTGCTAACAGCTCACTCTGGACCATTTGACAGCTCACTCTCAACTACCAGACAGCTCACTATGGACCATTTCTGCTAACGGGGAATTTTGCCTCATGAATAATCCCAGGGTACTGTTATTTGTAAACGTTGAGCTTTTTTTTATTTATCTTTCAATTTTACTTTGATTTGATTGATTGTTTTATCTGGAACTTAAATAGAATATGAACAAATTAAATTGAATATTTTTTTTACACTGTGGAATGTTTGAATAATATGCAAAATAAAATAATATAACCTACAATGAGCTGATTATCGTGGCTTTTCGTCCACAAACACTCAATGTTAATTAAATAATTAACTCTTCTAATATTTATTTTATTTATATTATTTAAGAATCAACAACTGTAAATGCGACGACAATACTGCCAACCACATCGGGACAAACAACTGGTAGGTAGTTTCTATGTTATGTAAATGATATATCTTTAAGACGGCTATGGAAAAAAATACAAACAAACAGAAACATAAACAAAAAATGAAAAAAAATATCCGAAAAAAAATACATAACAATACAAACGTACAACGTTATTTATATTATTAATTCGTCTAATATTCATTGTAAAAACAAATCGGCAGCGATAGCATTGACAGCTGCTAACGACTACATGGAGTGAATTACACACAACTGTTAGGTAGTGCTTACATTGTTTAAAAAAGTTCAGGTTTTATTGTGTTAAGAACATTTTTTTTTTAAAGTCTTTATAATATTGGCGCGAAACGAATGCTTCCCTTTAAGTTTATCTCTCTTTTTTTTGTTCATGGGGGTCATGATGAGACAAGTTTTACTTTATCCCAATGATGTTTTTTTTTTATTTTCAATACTTACCTTCCCTTTATTTATTTATACTGTAAGCATTATTTGACCGATGAACAAATACTTAACTGCAAGAGAAATAATAATAATAATAATAATAACAATAATAAATACTGAATAATCAGTACGTGTTAAAACAATTGCAAAAAAAAAAATTACAAGTTGTGCTCGGGTGGGACTAGAACCCACGATCTCCAGATCACTAGCTTGGCATCATACCTCTAGACCATCGAGCTTGCGCCTGATAGACTAGGTTAAATTCGAGTTCAAGTAAGCAGCGGTACTTCAATTGATTTAGGACAAAATTACACCTATACTGGATTCTTTTGACGCAAATCTAGTTATTGTCTATTCATTCACGACAATAACAATTACTATCAATAATAGTAATAATAATAATAATAATAATAATAAGAATAAGAATAAGAATAATAAGAGGAAGAAGTAGAAGA
The DNA here is from genome assembly GCF_011630105.1 of Anneissia japonica. NCBI lineage: Eukaryota > Metazoa > Echinodermata > Crinoidea > Comatulida > Comatulidae > Anneissia > Anneissia japonica. Next base: position 62,374 of record NW_022740661.1, read on the forward strand.
AGAAGAAGAGGAAGAGTAAGAGGAGGAAGAGGAGGAGGAGGAGAAGGAGGAGGAGGAAGAGGAAAAGAAGGAAGAAGAAAAAGAAGAAAAAAAAGAAGAAGAAGAAGAAGAAGAAAAAACTAAATTCAAGTATATAACTTATTTAAAAGGTCTAGCGTAATATGACACGAAAAACAAAAATGAAATTATACAGAAAATTATGAAGAAAATTATGAAGGTAATAAATAGCAACTTTGACGCCAGGGAATCTCGAACAATGACTGCTAATAATATTCAAAGTAAAATGAAGTCATAATATGATATGCATATCGTTGTAATGGTCTTTGCTAGGACAATGTTCAAGCACAGAAAGTGACCAAAGTAGTGCCGGTTAGAATAACTCTGGGGGAAAAAAAATACTAAAAACACGGTATTAAAGCAGAAAAATAAATTAGAACGAAATTAACGGCTATTTCTAAATAATAAAAAAAAAAGTAAAACAAAAGGGGCAGTTACTCGATGTTAGTACGACTTGAACAAATAGCGAAGGTAAAGTGGAGACTCCTTGCCACTAAACACTGTATGAGCCGAACCTGCGTAGGTCAGTTTATTTTAGTTCATGGAGATTCGGTGATTGAAGTAAAAATTGTTCATGCATATCACGGTAATTTTGCGTTTAACCTAGTTGCAGCTAATTCAAATGCTTTAGAAAACACAAATTGCGTTTATATAATTTTAAGGCACTCATATCCACACCCTACACCGGATTGTCACTTAAAATTTTATACTTTCTTCATTGGACCATGACAAAATATTCTTGAAAGTTTCATTTTGATCCACCTATAACTGGGACGTTCAATGACCCTCAAATTTACACCCGAATCCGGATCGTCAACCCAATTCAATAACTTCTTGCTTGTAACTTGGTTAAACTTTCCCAAAAGTTTCATTCAGATTAACTTATATGTCTTTGAAATAACTGGTCTTGAACATTTTCCTATAAGTATTCCTCATATTCAAACTCTACTTCAGATCGTCACTAAAAATGTAATCGGTTCTTTATCGGACCATTACAATGTAATTTAGAAAGTTTCGTATAAACCAGTCAATTAGGTTTGTTTATGCTGAATCAATTTGGGAACAACTTAATAATGCTGATGCTCTACCTAAATCATTTATTAAACGTGAGAAAATTAAGAACTCAATTCGTGCAATGACATGTAACTTTCTTGACTTTGATAACCGAAATTTAAATTGAATAAAACCATTTTTATTGCAATTGACTCTGTTAAAGGCTGTCTCTTATACACATCTCCTGATAAAGGAAATGGTGTTGCGATAATGAAGAAAACTGATTATATCACATCTATGACGAACTTGTTCTCTGATTCAACTAAGTTTAAGAAACTATCTAACTGTTCATTAACCACGCAGCTTAACTCCTTACAATCCTACCTCCGGACACTATTTAATAGAAATGAACTAACTGAAACTGAATACAAAGAAATTCGTCCAGTATCAACCATGCCTGCTAGAGCCCATGGACTACCTAAATTACATAAAGATTTTGATAATATTCCACCCCTAAGACCTATTATTGACACGACCGGTACTTGTTATTATTCAGTAGCTAAGTACTTATCTAACTTATTAGGCCCTCTAACGGTTAATGACTTTGTCCTTAAAGATTCTTTTGATGCTGCTGACCGCATTAAAGCTATGCCTAACAATTTATATAATTTAGGTTACCGTTTTGTATCTTTTGATGTTGAATCTCTGTTTACAAATGTTCCCCTTACTAAGGTAATTAATATAATTCTTGATAGGGTTTACAATAAGAAACTGATATCTACTAACCTTAAGAAAAATTCGCTAAGGAAGCTACTTAGAGATTGCTGTACTAAAACTG
>NW_022740661.1:64930-67112 GCF_011630105.1 Anneissia japonica
CTTTTGGTACTAGTGCATATAAGCTTGCTAATATGGATAATTTTTTCATTCCTGATGATGACATAATTAATGTCGAAATATTGAATCCCAACACGATGGCGTGTATTTCAATACTTGGAGTATGTATTATACTTTCTTAGAAAATTAGATTACCCTAAAATTTGTACCCTACGCCCTAAATTGGATTGTCACCAAAACTTAAAAATGTCTTCTTTGTAACTTAGTTACACTTTCATGTTTCATTCAGATCGGTTGATCAGCTTTTGAAATATCTGGTGTTTGGTATTTGCTTTTAAACTAAAGTGACGAATGTGTTAGTATGAAAAATCCTGTGAAAAAAGATAGGGAAAACGTGTGGAAGTAAAACATATCCAAGGAAATTGCCTGCAACTGCTAGGAAGAAAACCAATAAAAATATGATTAATAATAATATATGAACAAGAACACTTCTTTGTAACTCGTTTTTATTTCTAGAGCCTGGATGCTACCTGGATTGTTTGAACGATGGTGAATGTAGTTTTGATGAAGATGGTGAGGCATTTTGCAAATGTTCAAAAGGATTCATTGGGCCGACGTGCAAGCGAAGTAAGTAACAGTTTCATCAAGTCTCTATCAAATAAAAAAAATGGTCAAATTTTATCTCGATCACTCACATAGTAGTGTTAGTAATGAAGATGACTTAACTGCCACGATGATGATAATAAGGACGATAACGATGATGATAATGATGAAGACGATAGTGATGACGACGAGCATAACGATAATGATGGGGATGATGTGTCGACAGCAAAAGTGAAAAAGTTGAGACGAGGAATACGGCGACTAAAACAACATTCAGCCATGAAGATGATGAACACATCCGTACATAATGCTCTAATATTTTGATTTGTTAAGAAGTTCGCAATATTATTATTATTATTATTATTATTATTATTATTATTATTATTATTATTATTATTATTATTATTATTATTATTATTATTATTATTATTATTATTATTATTATTATTATTATTAATTGTTATTATTATTGTTATACTATTGTTGTATAATGTTTCCTGAAATAACAAAATAGTTACCGTAACATAGAATATAAATGCTTAGTATTATCATTAAGACTGCCAATTACTAGCTTAATGTCCAGTTGTATTACACTTTTTATATAATTATACAAAAAAATACATATACATGTTTTCATTTGCATGGTTTATATTTAATTTACAGTGGTTGGGTATTGTCGATGTGTAGATAAACCTTAAGCATTTGTGTGGACCCTATTTGATGTCAGCGGACACACTCCTTCCACCGAATAAGAGAATGATGGATAGTAGTACCGGCATAGTTTTTTTTTAAATATTATAATAAATATTTGTTTCAATATCTACTGAATAAGGCCTTTGTTAGATTACATAATAAATGCTTTTTATTTTAATTTTGTATATAGCAAATACTGCAGTGGAATATATCTCATTTTTAATTCTGCTATCACAGCCTATTAATAATTCTTTAAAAGAAGATTGACTGTTATCAAATTTTCTTAAATAGATTGTCTATATTTTCCCATAATATCCTATTTTTTAGACATTGAAAAAAAATGTGCTTTTCATCCTCGACTGCTCCACACGTATCACATGTGTCAGTGTGTTTTAACTTCCATTTATACAATTGCTTATTTGTTGGAGAGATTTTGTTTAACAATTAAAATTCTAACAGAGCTAGGTAAGCCTGTTTGTAAAAATGCATGGATTATATTTAAGAATTTTGTAAAAGAAAATAATTATGAATGGAACGTTATTGAATGAGTTTTATTTTGTTATCTATAGTATTATTATCATTGTACTAATTTTGAATAATTGGGATTAAATTGAAAAATATTTGTAAGTATATTAAATTAATTAAGAGTTTTATATTTTAATATAAAAAAAAGGGCCTACTTATTTGTAAAATAGGCCTATTTAGCGGCATTCACATCGGAACCAAACCGTAATGGAAGCGTTTCCGATGTGCTGAAGGATTTATTATGTGCTAAAGGATTTATTTATTTAAATAAAGTATGTTATATTATAATGATATACTGTATAATGTGATATAAAAAAAATAAATAAATAAATGCTTTTTATTTAATATAGCCTGTCCCCTGCCTGCATTCCCAAGTAACATGAAAAGATTCGGATATAAACCC